>NC_056745.1:111393762-111683762 GCF_019279795.1 Protopterus annectens
TCAAATGCTGAATCCCCCATCAAGTGTGGATCCAGAAATAAGTGCTATCATGGGTTCAGGAAGGAAGCAAGTCCATGAGTTTCAAATTGCTGTCTTCAGCATTTCATTATTTCTATATTATAGGTTCTGGATTATGATTTTCAACACTGGGCTTCAAGACAGAGATAGTCAACTGTGTGTGTGTGTGTGTGTGTGTGTGTGTGTGTGTGTGTGTGTGTGTGTGTGTGTGTGTGTGTGTGTGTGTGTGTGTGTGTGTGTGTGTGTGTGTGTGTATTACGGAAAGAAGGAAAGAGACACTTTTTTCACACATAGAAAGGTAGGTGGAGAAAATTGTGAGGGAAGGTTGTGAGTGGAATAGAAGAAGAATGGCAAGTAGAAAGCTGAGACATACAAACATTAAACACTGACTCAGACAAACATGGATGGTATACATAAAAAAGTTGGGAGGGCATTGACATACAGTGGGTTTTGATAGAGAGGATTGGGCAATAAACAAGGAATGGCAAATAAGAACATACAAATTGAATGCAGGAACACATCCATGAAAAAACCGCACTTTATTAATCAACGTTAAGTGTTTTTTTCCAAATAAATGGACTTCATCAGAACTGAGAAACACAAAAGCTAGCATCCTTTATAACCTATCAAAGAATCACATGATTAATTAAAACTTAATATGATTTCTTATCTGGGTAATAAATTAACAAAATAAGTTACTAAAATATCAGATCTGGATACCAAATTCATAAAAATATTGCCCATAAAGAAAGAAAGAAAAACAGCCACTTATTATTAAAATACCATTCATAAAAATACAATAATAGTGTCCATTGAAATTCAAAATACATTTAAAATAGAGTTCATAAAGTCCATATTATAAATATAAAATGATATAAAATGTGCCCCAGATCTTTAAGTCTGGCATGTTCATGACTTAATTAAATTACATTAAAAAACTTCTTTTAGTATTAGTACACTGGAGAGAGATACAACATCATTAAGTCCTGGATCCATGGAAGAATTAGTTCTAAGTTGTCATTTTAACTATATTAATTCAAGCACATCATTCACTGGACCCCCATGAGACCAGATGTCCACTTGATTTATGGCATACAATGTAAAGTATGATTGTTGTTGGCACTAATATGTCTATATAATGCATTACACTCATCTTTTTTATATATGTTATATACATGTTGATAAATTTTTGATCTAAAGGGTTGGATTGTTTTCCCTATATAAAAACTAGGACATTGTTGGCACTGTGCTACATATACCACACCCTTACTGTAGCAATAAAATCTATGCCTAAGATTGATTGTCCCATAACCCTGAATAGCAAACACAGAACCATCCATGATGACCTTACATTCATCACATTGCCCACACTTACCCATGAACCCAGTGAAACCCATGTCCCTGTTACTCTCTAAAAGGATCTTAAAACAGATGTCTTTTTCATAAATTACTTTAGGGGCATTACCCATCATATTCAAATATTCTTGATTAGTAGTGAAAATGTTCCAGTTTTTGTAAATGATTGCCCTGATGTACCTAAAATCAGTGTTGTATGTCAAGCTTATACCTTTCATGAATCCATTAGAACTATTAATAGGAGCCATACTTAACTCCAAGTGAGCACCCATTCCAAGTAATGGTGCATGGAGCCATACTTAACTCCAAGTGAGCACCCATTCCAAGTAATGGTGCATGGAGCCATACTTAACTCCAAGTGAGCACCCATTCCAAGTAATGGTGCATGGAGCCATACTTAACTCCAAGTGAGCACCCATTCCAAGTAATGGTGCATGGAGCCATACTTAACTCCAAGTGAGCATTCATTCCAAGTAATGGTGCATGGAGCCATACTTAACTCCAAGTGAGCACCCATTCCAAGTAATGGTGCATGGAGCCATACTTAACTCCAAGTGAGCACCCATTCCAAGTAATGGTGCATGGAGCCATACTTAACTCCAAGTGAGCACTCATTCCAAGTAATGGTGCATGGAGCCATACTTAACTCCAAGTGAGCACCCATTCCAAGTAATGGTGCATGGAGCCATACTTAACTCCAAGTGAGCACCCATTCAAGTAATGGTGCATGGAGCCATACTTAACTCCAAGTGAGCACCCATTCCAAGTAATGGTGCATGGAGCCATACATAACTCCAAGTGAGCACCTATTCCAAGTAATGGTACCTGGAGCCATACTTAACTCCAAGTGAACACTCACTCCAAGTAATGGTGCATGGAGCAATACTTAACTCCAAGTGAGCACCCATTCCAAGTAATGGTGCATGGAGCCATTCTTAACTCCAAGTGAGCACCCATTCCAAGTAATGGTGCATGAAGCCATACTTAACTCCAAGTGAGCACCCATTCCAAGTAATGGTGCATGGAGCCATACTTAACTCCAAGTGAGCACCCATTCCAAGTAATGGTGCATGGAGCCATACTTAACTCAAGTGAGCACCCATTCAAGTAATGGTGCATGGAGCCATACTTAACTCAAGTGAGCACCCATTCCAAGTAATGGTGCATGGAGCCATACTTAACTCCAAGTGAGCACCCATTCCAAGTAATGGTGCATGGAGCCATACTTAACTCCAAGTGAGCACCCATTCCAAGTAATGGTGCATGGAGCCATACGTAACTCAAGTGAGCACCCATTCCAAGTAATGGTGCATGGAGCCATACTTAACTCAAGTGAGCACCCATTCCAAGTAATGGTGCATGGAGCCATACTTAACTCAAGTGAGCACCCATTCCAAGTAATGGTGCATGGAGCCATACTTAACTCCAAGTGAGCACCCATTCCAAGTAATGGTGCATGGAGCCATACTTAACTCCAAGTGAGCACCCATTCCAAGTAATGGTGCATGGAGCCATACTTAACTCCAAGTGAGCACCCATTCAAGTAATGGTGCATGGAGCCATACTTAACTCCAAGTGAGCACCCATTCCAAGTAATGGTGCATGGAGCCATACATAACTCCAAGTGAGCACCTATTCCAAGTAATGGTACCTGGAGCCATACTTAACTCCAAGTGAGCACCCATTCCAAGTAATGGTGCATGGAGCCATACTTAACTCCAAGTGAGCACCCATTCCAAGTAATGGTGCATGGAGCCATACTTAACTCCAAGTGAGCACCCATTCCAAGTAATGGTGCATGGAGCCATACTTAACTCCAAGTGAGCACCCATTCAAGTAATGGTGCATGGAGCCATACTTAACTCCAAGTGAGCACCCATTCCAAGTAATGGTGCATGGAGCCATACGTAACTCCAAGTGGGCACCCATTCCAAGTAATGGTGCATGGAGCCGTACTTAACTCCAAGTGAGCACCCATTCCAAGTAATGGTGCATGGAGCCGTACTTAACTCCAAGTGAGCACCCATTCCAAGTAATGGTGCATGGAGCCATACTTAACTCCAAGTGAGCACCCATTCTAAGTAATGGTGCATGGAGCCATACTTAACTCCAAGTGAGCACCCATTCCAAGTAATGGTGCATGGAGCCATACTTAACTCCAAGTGAGCACCCATTCCAAGTAATGGTGCATGGAGCCATACTTAACTCCAAGTGAGCACCCATTCCAAGTAATGGTGCATAACTCCCATTTTCTCTTTTAGATGCTACCTCATTTTGGATCTCATCCAATAATAATAAAGGGTAACCGCAAGTCTCAAACATTCTTTTTAATATGTCACTTTCTAAACTGAACCTATTGTCCTGGGATACTGTTCTTGATAATTGCACAAACTGACTGTTTAAAAATTACTTTTTTGATGGCCAGGTGCCATCTACTAAAGTGTAGTAAAGAATTAGATTAAATTGGTTTCCTGCATAAAATTGATTCAAAACTTAATTGTTTTCTATTCTTAATGATTCAAGTATCTAAACAACTGATTGCTTCACAGGACCAATTCATAGTAAATTCGAAAAATACACTTGTTGAATGTAAAAAAATAAAAAAAAATCCCTTAAGTTTGTTTACTGTAGCAGTCCAAAAAATGACAATATCATCCAAAACCCTTCTGTACAAGGACCAACATTGCCTGTATTGTGAAGAAAAAAAATTTTCTTCCCAATATGTCATAATAATGTTAGCAAAAGTGGGGGCACACGATGCCCTCATAGCAACCCCAGAACTCTGTTGAAATAATTGACCTTTGAATACTATGAAATTATTTTCCAGTGCCAAATTCATCAATGTAGTTAACGTTTTAACCTTAATGTGGTCAGTTTGTACATAAATAGCCGTAAAACCATTCAGGACCAGTTTCATGCGGGATAACCAAGAAAAGATGTTTCACATCAATAGTTACAAAAATTAAGTCATTATTATATACTTCATTAGATACCTTAGTTAAAAAAATCCCATGAGTCTTTATACAAATGCTTTACGCCCTCACAACCTCCTTCCAATGCCAATCAATATATTGTGCTATATAAAAAGTTTTACAGCATTTTGCACCAACAATCAGATGCAAAGGAGGATCAAACAGATTTTTCTGGATTTTGGGGATGCCAAAAATTGTAGAAATTTTAGGTTCAGGTGCCAGAACAAAATCATAATCACTCTTCATCAAACATCGATCAAGTAACAATTCTTCAAATCATATATTTATCTGTCTATAGGCGATGTATTATTCATTCAATGACACTTCCTTGTATGAGTCTCCATATTATAAAGTTAACATTCTGTTGCCATAGTCATTAATATTCATGACTATCAACCCTTCTCCCTTATCAGGCTTCATTAACCTGACTTGTCTATTATTAACCACATTTTCAGGAGTTTCCATTCATCAAAACCCATAGTCTGTATACAACAAATATTCTTTTTGGATTTAATAATCTTCCTGATGTCAAATTCACAAGGTTTTTCAAATATTGAAATTATGAGGTGCAAAGGCGAGATTGAACACACTAGGTTTTCTACATAAATTCATACAAGGTATAGCTTCAGGCCCAGTTTTATTAAAATATAGGCTCAAATTTAGTTTGTTCATAGGTTCATAGGTGTGTACTAGGCTAATGGCCCTGGAGTCTTTACAAGCCTTACCCATAGGATTAACCTGGGATCGTGCCACCCGACTTTAATTCCATGTGCCTCTGTCAGGTAAAGCCACTGGAGTAATCCCCAGGGTGAATTTTCTATTTCCCACCCACTCATCAAGATTTCTCTTGAAGAGGGCCAGTGAGGTGCTCTGCTTGACATGTATGGGAAGTCTATTCCATAGCATGGGTAGACTCTGGGTTATGAACCTGTTCTGTTGATTGTGATAATGAGGTTCAGGTCTCTGGAGTATGTGGTGTGGAGGGATTGGGATTTCTTTAGATGTAGCATTTCTAACAGAGCTAGGTCAGACATGGCTTTGCAAGTCAAGCAGAGATTGCCTCTAAGTAGGTGATATGAGACAGAGAATATTTGGAGTTTTTTTAGTCTGTCCATATAGGACAAGTGCTTAAGGCCTAGGATCCTCTTTGTGAGGTACTTTTGTGGCCTCTCCAATCTGTCTAGTGAGGTACATGCTAAATAGGGCATTATACTTGATGATTGGCCTAACGAGGGAAGAGCAGAGGTAGACAATGACCTCTTTCTTCCTGGATGCAAAGCCCTTAATAATGAGATGTGTCACATAGAAGGACTTTCTGACCACAGTGGCAACGTGATGGTCAAAAGAGAGGTTGCTGTCAACCTGTGTTCCCAGATATCTTATAACACCATCTGTGTTCAGTGGACTACCATCAATGTGGTAATTAAAGGGAACTGGGTTTTTCCCAAGGGGATGATGGCACATTTTTTGGCACTGAGTTTAAGGCCATGGTTCTGACACCAGTCAGTGGTGTCACTGAGGCCTTTCTGTTGGTTGTCAACATTACTTGGGGAGTTCATAATAGCTCCCAACTTGCAATCATCTGTGAACTTTGTCAGCCAGGACCGAACCCTCTGGGACTCCACTCGTGATTGGTCGGCAGTCTGACTTGGAGTCGGCTACTTTCACACTGTGAGTTCTATCTGTGAGCCAGTTTGCAACCGACCTATTGATATGGGGGTTGATGCCTAGCTTAATGAGTTGTTCTATGATTTCTGAGTGGGGAATGGTATCAAAGGCCTTGGCCAGATCAAGGTAGGCTGTATGAACCACCTTGCCTTCATCCACAGCTCTGGTGACTGACTCAAAGAAGTTGACCATGTTGAGCAGGCAAGATCTACCCTTCATAAAACCAAACTGTGTAGGATCCAGGGTTTGGAGATTGCCTATAGTCTTGTTTATTAGGTCCATGATGATGCATTCCATAGCTTTGGATATCAGACTCGTCAGGCTAACTGGGCGATAATTCACGGGGTCTGTAGCCACTCCTCCTTTGTGGGAGGGGGATGACTATAGCAGTGCACCATTCGGTAGGGACAAATCCTGAGGTAAGGCTGTGATTGAACAGGGCACACATGTGAAGTGCCTGTTCACTCTGTTGTTCATGAATTTGAATATTTAGAGTAGTTTAGTAAAAGTATTAAAATTTAGGTCATACCAGGAATGCACATACGGGCATATTATTGTTAAAGCTATCAATATTTAGAATGTTGAATTGAGGGAAATTTGAAAGCATTGTAGCACAATATTATGATAACTTTTAGTGGAATAGGTAAAACAGTCACATTATACCAATGGACAAATTTGGAGAATGCATCTTGTATTCATATTCCTTGTATAGTTATTTAGTGCTATGGGGATATTCCAGCAACATTGCACGGATGAATATTTCAGGAATGTGTATCTTTGTTTTTTTTTTGTATTTTGTATTTGTAGATTTGTTATCATTTTTTGTATAGAAGAACATGGAGAAAATGAGAAGAAATTATACTAATATTTAAATCACAAGTGTGTTCATTGGTATGGTTGGTAGAAATGACAGTGCAGTTTGTTTTTACAAGTAATCTGTTACAAGATATTTCACAAAGAGAAAAACCTCATTAAATGTCATATGTGCATTGAAGCATATTTTTAGTTTAATTTTTGTTACATGAGGAATATATATAATGCTGATAGAACAAACACATATAAATTATATGTAGAATATAGTTTACTAAATTCATATTACAAAAGCATTTAATATCAGATGTATTTAAAATATTTGTGAAAATGCAATACTATTCATGTTTGTATACTTGTCATGGATTGAAGAAAATGCATAACATGGATGTAATGATTGTGACTTTAAAAGTATTCCATCAGTCTGTTTGAACCTTTAAGGCTGATTTTGTAGTTAGGTATTTAATTATTTAATTGTATTTGAAATTAATTGAATAACTGATGGAAAGAATTGTATATAAAGGGACATATTTGGAAGATTAAATTGTTCCTACAGAAGGCGAGAAGCTGAGGCACCAGAACGTAGTAAAATAATTACATGTCCAATCAGTGGTGTTTCAGCTTGTGTTCCTTTTTGATGTGGTTTAAAGTTTTGCTGCTATTTATGTTTGTGTTAAGTGCTTGCTTTATTGGGACATGGAGACCACTGAAGTCACTAAAATTACAGCCAGCTGTTCTTATATGGACTTCATTGCTGACAGTGAATGTAGATTTGCCTTGATGGATCCCTGGGGTTCTACATCAGAAAGTGATGAAGCGGAGAGATTTTATTTGTTGGAGGCTAATGACCAGGGAAAATCTCATGAATGCAGGAGCTCCCTGGTCAGCCTCAGTAAGAAGCTGAGATCCCTTATAAGATATTCCAAAGCTAGCTACGAAAACAAAATTGCCACTAGTTCTAAGGACAACCACAAAGCATTCTATAGCTATGTCAAGAATCTAAATTGCAACACCCAGATCTGCTCTGAGTTACAGCACAAGGGCATGAAAATTACAGAACCAACTGATATTGCCAACATCCTGGTAGATAGGTTCAGTGCTAACTTTACCACCCGCCCACCCCCTAAAGGGCCCATATCTATACAGAACGAATGCAGAGTCCCTGCAATCACAACTATGCAGGTAAAAGCTGCACTCTCTAAAGCCAAAAACGCAGCATCCATGGGTCTGGACAACATCCCAGGTTGCGTTTTACACGAACTTCAGAACGAACTGGCTCCCCACTTAAGCACCATGTTCAATAATAGCCTTGCATCAGGCTTTGTGCCCATTGAATGGTGCACAGCAACAGTTATCCCACTCCACAAAGGGGGAGCCACCACTGATCCTGGGAACTATCAACCTATTAGCCTGACGAGCCTGGTCTGCAAGGCCATGGAATGTATCATCATGGAACTCAAAAACAAAGACATTGGTAACCTCCAAACTTTGGATCCCACCCAGTCCGGGTTTGTGAAAGGCAGATCATGCCTCCTGAACCTGATCGGCTTCTTTGAGGCAGTCACCAAAGCCGTAGATGAGGGTAAGGTGGTTTACACAGCCTATCTTGACCTCGCCAAGCTTTTCGACACCATCCCCCATTCTGGAATTATAGCTAAACTCACTAAACTAGGTATAAATCCCTACATCACAAGATGGGTTGCCAACTGGCTCACTGACAGAACCCACACTGTAAAAGTTGCAGACTCCAAATCTGACCTCAAAGCAGTGACAAGTGGAGTACCACAGGGTTCCATCCTGGGACCTCTCCTGTTTAGTATCTACTTCTCTGAAGTACAGGCTAACACAGAAGGCCTCTGGCTAATGAAGTTCACAGATGACTGCAAACTAGGAGCCATAGTCAAGTCCCCAAATGATGTGGACATCCTACAGAAGGGCCTCGCTGAGACAGATGCCTGGTGTCAGAGCCATGGCATCAAGCTCAGTGCCAAAAAGTGCAGTGTCATCCCCTTTGGTAAAAACTCTGTACCCATGAACTACCACATAGGCAGCAATCTACTTAACATCAAATGTGTGATAAGAGACCTTGTGACCCAGGTGGAGTAGTCTCCCCTATGATAGTCACATCACCACAGTAGTCAGGAAGTTCTTCTACGTGGCACACCTCATCATAAAAGGGTTCTCATCCAGGAAAAAAGAGGTAATTGTTCCCCTCTACTTGACACTCATTAGACCCATTATAGAGTACAATGCCCCTTTTGGAATGTACCTCACAAGACATCTGCAGCAGCTGGAAAGGCCACAGAAGTACCTCACAAAGAGGATTACTGGCCTCAAACAAATGCCCTACACTGACCACCTCAAAAAACTGCAGCTTTATTCGGTAGCATATCACCTATTCCAAGGTGATCTCTGCCTAACATATAAAGCTATGTCAAACCCAGAGCTGTTGGACATGCTACACCTAAAGAAATCCCAATCCCTCTGAGCTACACACTGTAGGGACCTAAACCTTGTCACCACAATAAACAGAACATGCTGGAGGGATAGATTCCTGTCCCAGAGACTTCCCATACTCTGGAACAGGCTACCCATCTATGTCAAACAAAGTTCTTCATTAGCACTCTTCAAGAAAAATCTTGATGAGTGGATGGGAAATAGGAAATACACCCTGAGGATCACTTCTGTGTCTCTGCTCGACAGTGGCACAGGAAAATAACTTTCTTGGGTGGCGTAAGCCAGGGAACCTTGTTGGCTAGGCTTACATAGGCCCTTGGGCCGATAGCCTAGTACCTACCTATGAACCTCTGAACCTATGAACTTATGAACCTATGAACCTATGAACCTATGGAAGTTACCATTTTCTATGATAGTAAATTGCTTGAAAAATATGTCTTGTTATACATTACTCCAAGGGGGCTCCGAATTGACCGGCTGCCGGCCGGTGATTACGCTGATGATAAGAGTGATCTTTTGGCCGAGTGGAGGCAGGCCTCACTACAATGTACCATCGATTGGTTGCGGATCCTGATCGAAAGGAACGCTCGAGATATGGAGAAACTGCAGGGGGAGATTTCTACATTACAAGAAACACTTCGGAATGAAATCCCCATATTGAGGTACAAGCAATTATTTGATCAAGTTAATTCTAATGTGCAAAAAGCAGAGAATAATATTATTAAACATAAAAAGCAAAAACTTAAAAGAGACATTAGAGACTTTGAAAATGGTACTGTCTATATTCGTTCACGGAGAGGGCATGCAAACACTTATCGGAAGAGCAGAAGGTCTATGTCTGAGGTCTGTGATTCATCTGCATCATCAGGTAAACAGGTTTTAAGAAGAAAGAGTGTTTCTTTCAAGGAGGTTAATTCACAAGAATTCTTGAACTCAAAAAATATATCGGAAGGGCATGGACAGGCTCAGCAACAACCCAAAGCAAAAACGGCAAGGGGAAAAGGCAACAGAAGAAACAGAAAAAAGTGAGACTGTTAAATTCAAATGAATGTATAAGTAATATATTCATAAATGATTTTCATGGTTTTTGCACTTCTTACAGTGTGATTAAACAAGTTAGCAGTACACCTGATGAACAAATTGGTACTGATTTAATTCTTAAAATATCAGAAGGGGTGCATGAAACACGCAATAGGTATGGGGAAACGGATTGTGTGATTCAAATGTAAATGTGAATATAAATGTGAATGACAGACGTAAATGATTTTCATGTTTCTTATAGCACAGAGTACTGAAAACAGTTTACAGCTCAAGATGTCTACTTGAATGGTGGAATGTTTACAGAAGTTTTAGATCATGAAGAGAATGTTTTGAAAAGCATTAATCTTAATGATGTTACCAGTTCTGATGTTGCTAAGAAAGTGTTGCTTAGAGGTGCAAAATTTTTACCTACCAGAATTCCACCTTTGGCAGATATGGTTTTTGTTGTTAAAAATGTTGCCACAAGTTAAACCTTAAATTGTTTTTTCAAGTTAGATCAGATATGTCTCTTGTAGATGGGGGTGGGGGGTTGTAGTGAATCTTCTGATGAAGATGACTTACTGAATATAAGCATCTATGACAATGAAATATTTGAAACGTGTAGGTTTGGGTGAAGGGAACTTAAATGATAATTCACAAAGCAACATTTCATCTGAGCCTTTTTTCATGGGATATGGATGTTTGCAAATGCCTAAATTGAATTCAGATAGTAGTTTTATGCCCCCCAAGAGTAGTCAAGCTATTAATGTTTTTGAAAACTTAGTGTGTAAAAAAGTGGAAAATAGTTATGGTCATTTTGTAAAGAATTTTGAATCTTACAACTTAAAGAAGGAAGAATAGTTGGCCTTGCAGGAATTTAGATCCAATTTGAATGGGATAGTATACAAAACGGCTGATAAGGGAGGTAACTGGGTAATCATGAGCATTGTACAATATGATGAAATGGTTTCAAATATAATATCTGAAGAAGGATATTATGTTAAACTGCAATATAATCCTTTACATAGGTTTGTAACAGACTTAGAGGATATATTGGAACGTGGAGAAAGGTTTGGTTTTTTGAAACATAAAGATGTTAAAAAATTAATTGTCAAGACACCCTGATATCTGTTTATGTATGCAATCCCTAAAGTTCATAAGAGTATGTTTAAACCCCCGGGGAGGCCAATTATTTCTGGAATAGGGTCCTTTCTTGAAAATGTTAATATTTTCTTGGACTTTCATTTCAAGAAATATTTAACAACTATACCCTCTCATGTTAACAAGAATCAACAGATTTGTCAGGAATTGTTTGATTTGCAATGGAAAGACAACTATTTTGGGGCAACAGTGGGCGTTACTGCTTTGTATTCTAACATTAAGAGAAGATGGGTATGCAGGCAATGGCTAAAAAACTGGGGGAAGGGCTATGTTCTACATGTTTGTTGACCTTACTTGAATTCAGTCTTACACATAATTATTTCACATGGAAGAAAGAATTTTTCTTGCAAACAAGGGGAATGGCAGTGGGGACAGCTTTTGCCCCCATCATATGCCATAGTCTACATGGGTGATTTTGAAAATCAGTTCATGATATTACAGGAGTATTATGTGAGAAATGTAGTATACTACAAGAGATACATAGATGATCTACTATTCATTTGTATAGGTGACCAAGCAGAATTTGTAGAATTTTATGGGAACCTTAAATAATAACTCACATGGGTTGAGGTTTACTTGGGAAATTGGTAGGGAAAGCATTTCATTTTTGGATGTCATGTTCTATATAAACACTGACAAAAGAGTACAGCACAAACCGTACTGGAAACCCACAGCAGTCAACAATTTCTTACATGCTACTAGTATGCATCCCCCCATCTGATTGATTCACTATCATATGGTGAATTTAAAAGAATGTTTATGAATACCTCTGAAGTTTATTTAAAAGAAATTAACTTGGATGAGGTGTATGTCAGATTAAAGAACAGAGGCTATGATGACTGTATATTACAATAAGCAAAAAACAAAGTCATAGACATTAGTGAAGTCAGAGGGAGGGTTGGTCCCAGCCATCATGGAAGAACAATCAGAGATGATAGAGAGGATGGAAGGGTGCAGGAAAAATATTTTTTGTCACAAGATACTCTGACTTTTTCCCTATTTTGGAGAAAATTGTCAGGCAAGCATGGGAAATTGTAAGTGAGGATATTTCCATTGGCTCTTTATTTCCTAAGCATATAGCTTTTTCCTATGGCAGGTACAACAATTTAAAAGAATTGTTGACTAGAAAAGGTTTAAAATTAAAATATTCAGATACAATAGGTAAAAATGTTGGACCCTACTGCTGTGGAAAATACTTAGTATGTAATTGAGTAAAAAATTTGGATGGTAAAAAGATTACTGGTAAATTATATAGGACCAGTGAATATTATAACTGTGACAGCTGTGGAGTTATTTACATTATAGGATGTGACTGTGATACAATTTCCTAGTATATTGGTCAAACTACCAGGAAGGCCAAAGTACGAATCATGGAACACTTGGGGGATGTGAGAAGGCAAAAACCTGAGAGTCCAGTTGCAATGCACTTCTTGTCTAAACATCAAGGGTTAGATAAGAGCTTGTTTTTTAGTATTCTAGCACGTCCGACTTTCAGTGATGGGGATTTCAGAAAAACAGTTAAACAGACTAGAGAATCGAATGATCATTAATTTTCATATTTTATTTCCTCAGGGAATTAATTTGGAAAATAATTTGAATATTTACAGTAGTTTAGTAAAAGTATAAAAATGTAGGTCATACCAGGAATGCACATAAGGGCATATTATTGTTAAAGCTATCAATATTTAGAATGTTGAACTGAGGGAAATTTGAAAGCATTGTAGCACAATATTATGATAACTTTGTGTAACAGGTAAAACAGTCACATTATACCAATGGATACATTTGGAGAATGCATCTTGTATTCATATTCCTTGTATAGTTATTTAGCACTATGGGGATATTCCAGCAACATTGCACGGATGAATATATCAGGAATGTTTATCTTTGTATTTTGTATTTGTAGATTTGTTATAATTTTTTGTATAGAAGAACATGGAGAAAATGAGAAGAAATTATACTAATAGTTAAATCACAAGTGTGTTCATTGGTATGGTTGGTAGAAATGACAGTGCAGTTTGTTTTTACAAGTAATCTGTTACAAGATATTTCACAAAGAGAAAAACCTCATTAAATGTCATATGTGCATTGAAGCATATTTTTAGTTTAGATTTTGTTACATGAGAAATATATATAATGCTGATAGAACAAACACATATAAATTATATGTAGAATATAGTTTACTAAATTCATATTACAAAAGCATTTAATATCAGATGTATTTAAAATATTTATGAAAATGCAGTACTATTCATGTTTGTATACTTGTCATGGATTGAAGAACATGCATAACATGGATGTAATGATTGTGACTTTAAAAGTATTCTATCAGTCTGTTTGAACCTTTAAAGCTGATTTTGTAGTTAGGTATTTAATTATTTAATTGTATTTGAAATTAATTAAATAATTGATGGAAAGAATTGTATATAAAGGGACATATTTGGAAGATTAAATTGTTCCAACAGAAGGCGAGAAGCCGAGCTACCAGAACATAATAAAATAATTACATGTCCAATCAGTGGTGTTCCAGATTGTGTTCCTTTTTGATGTGGTTTGAAGTTTTGCTGCTATTCATGTTTGTGTGAACAGCCAGGGATATCGTCAGGTCCCATAGAAGCTGTATTCTTGGCCTTGGATAGTGCTGTTTTAACCTGTGCAGCAGTAATACTGGGTGCCTGGCAATCTACTGGTATTGTGATTGGTCCTTTGGGGGGTGAGAGGAGTAAAGTTAGTACTGAATTTGTCGGCCAGTATATTGGCAATATCTGTTGGCTCGGTATAGGAGGTACCATAGTGCGGCAGCTCAGATCAAATCTGGGCATTGCCGTGGAGATTCTTTATATAACTACAGAAGGCCTTGTGGTTGTCTTTACTATCTGCTGCAATTCTGTTTTCATAGCTAGCATTAGAGGATTTGATGAGGGGATCTCAACCTTTTGTTGAGTCTGATAAGGGAGTTTTTCCAGTCTTGGGACTTTGCCTTATTCCGCATCGGTTTCCTCCTTCTGTTGTAGAGTTTGTTTATGGCAGACGACCACCAAATTGGCTTCCTTTTTTTTGAGGAGAGTGTCTTGGTTCTATTGGGTATGGCGAGATCCATGCATTTGTGTACGTGTTCGTACAGTGCATTGGTGTATGATTCAGTGGTCATGCAACTATTCTCCATTTGCATGGGTGCCATGAAGTTAGCCACCTCTGCTTTTAAGAGCCCAAACTTAGCTTTGGAGAAGTTTTTCATGGTGATTACTTTTGTGGGCAGAGGTGGGAGGGATGTGGATTTCCAAGATGATTAGTTGGTGGTCAGATCTAACCAGGGGAGAATTGACTATTGGTGTAGAGCAATGGTCACCCATGTTAGTAATGACCAGGTTAAGGATGTTGCTACATCTAGTGGGGTAAGAACGAGCTGGTTCAGGGCATTGGAATTAATGAATTCCAGAAAGCATTGGGCAAGTGTATTGGTACATGAGTAGTTTTCCCAGTTAATGGAGGGGTAGTTGAAGTCGCCCAGTATGAGAGTGTTAGGTTGGACGCTAATATTCTCCAGGGTGGTTAGGAACATGGAGTGTGGGTCTTGGGACATGATTGGGGACCTATAGCAGGCTACAACCTGAATTGCTGTCTTACCCAATGTTAGCTGCACCTGAAGTATCTCAGATGCGTTATGGTGGGCTACCAGTCTGGAGGTGTGCTTATCCTTTATGAATATGGAAACACCACCGCCTTTGGAGCTTTGGTCCAAGTTCTGGAGCTGAAAGGTGTGGAATGAGTTATAGCCTGGTAGTGCAGGGGTGCTTTCTGCTGCCTTGAACCAGGTCTCTGTTACAGCACAAATGTCGATGTTCTCCATTTTAAGGAGTACTTCGAGTGAGTGCATTTTGAGATTTAGACTTCTAGCATTGAGCAACATGACTCTCAGATTGCAATTGATTCTAGCTGTTATGGTGGTAACTTGGTCTTTGGAACACCGTCTAAAAAGGCACAATAGGGGTGGCAAGAGCCTTGCCCAGTATCTGGAAGCCCAGGGGTGACAGATAATTTGAAGTCCACAAGGACATCATCAATTCTGGCTTTTAATACTGTGACAAACGTGAGCCCTTTTTCAAACAAATCAGCCCAATAATTGTCAACATAAATATCTCTGTAATTATAGATCTTAAAATCATGTCTGGTATTAGAAACAATCAGATATTGGTAATTTATCTGTGGTACCTGTTCCCTCATGCTCCCCTCACTCTCCTTCCTTGGTTGTTCCCCTGTAACCATTCACTAGAACCTGGTTGTTCAGTTCCATGTAGCCCATATTCCTGTTGCCTTAACAGTTCCAGTCTCCTGAGTGAGGGAGGAACCTCTAAAGGGGCCACATCATGATTCATCCCAGTTTATATAAAGTTTTTATGTGACCCCCTGACAAAGAAACAAACTGTGCTGATTATCCACCTCAGCACTGTACTCTCTCTGTTCCCTACCACCAGTGAAATCACTTCTACCAAACAGTGGCAGTAAGGGATATGCTTTCCCCCAGTCACAGTCAAGATTATCACAAAATAGTTTTTTATTCTTTCTAATATTTATGTCATTAATGATATTGTCCACCTTATAAAGGGCACCCCATGGTGAATAACACACAACGGAGGGAAGACACCAGAATGTTGATAGGGATAGAGTCCTGTCATGCCTGGCTGCCAGAATGGCTCAGAAGACAATAAACCCAGGCATTATTCACCTGAGTGGCCACATTTAGGGGTTGGGTGTTTCTTCAGGGACTCAATGGCAGAGACCTAAAGTTAGAAAACTTCACACACCACACCAGATTGTGCTATGTGGTGCTAAGGTAGGCATCCATTTACTGCCACACCTCATCCACCTTCAGTTTCTGTACCTTATGCAGGGGAGACCAGGCTAGACCCTTTTGCACCAACTTCTGAAGAGTAGACTTTAGCACCTCTTCCACTAAGTGGCCAAAGAAAGCATCAGTGACCCATCCAGATCACATCGAGAGTGAAATCTGTCATCCTCTTACTGAGAGGCATCCTTAGCAGCCATTTGTAACCCATAGTTAGATACTTCAACCAGCACAGACAAAGATGAGTACAGCTTTTATCTCCTCCTGAACCATAACTGGATGAACAAAAGGATGGAACTATTGGAAAAGATTATTACACACATTTGCTAGCAAACTACTGCAATTGTAAAGTGGATTGGAACAGATGTAATACACATCCCAACTACAGCAATTATAAAGTGGATTGGAACAGATGTAATACATACTCCAGCACTGGAAAAATTTCTCCCAAGTCATGCAATACCCAGCCATGTTCAATTCTTTCTCCTTCAACATTACACAGCAAAATACACTTCTTAGTGTATCTGCAAAACAAATAACATATGGGAAATAAGACACATCTGGAAAAAGTTACAAAAAATGCTTATAATACAACAGCTGTGTGCCTCTCCCTAGATTCTGCATCCTACTCCCTAAGCAGGTCAGGTGACACCAAACCAGGTCCCTGTAATGATAGCAGAACCGCTCGCCAACAGAGATGATGCAGGGATATCACTCTCTATCCTGGCAAGTAAATGCCAGGCATTGGCCTACCACAAGGTCTCATTATATTGCTCTAACAGGTGCTCCTAGGAGTCCTCATACAGGAGGAACAGGACAATCTTGCTCTCCCAACCACACCGTGATAGATTGTTGCATTCCACAGCACCTGACGTAGCCATGGCCTCTCAGCTAGAGGAAAGGAATGGCAGCCCCATGTGCATGACCACATAGTTTGGATCATGTGTCATGCAACATAGTACTGCACTGTGACACTGCAGTGCTATAAGTGTATGCACATCATACACATGAACATATTGGTCACATGCCTCATGGTCAACATGCTTCACATGACTGCCTCCAGCATGTCTGGGTAGCACAATGTTTTACTGCAGTGATTCAGAGACAAGGGCAATAATTATCTTATTAACATAGCTGTCATGCTAATTGGCCCTTCTGAGCACAATATAAGGTACTGGCACCATGTTTCCCATCCTCATTCAACACTGTACAATTTTGAAATACAGGAATATCATGATACTGTCTATAGCTTTACGGCTTTGCAGAGTTAAGGAAGGCATTACAGAGTTTATGAGGGTCTTCTGCCTGGTAATATTCAACAGCAGTAACAACAAATCCTGTGCTGGATGTCATTAACAGTGAGGAAATCATTGTGATGTGCATGAAACAGGGAACCTAGGATGCTGGCATGTCACTGCATTACCTATTTGTGTTTTTTGGTGCCACAACAATTTATAATGGAAACATTGCAAAGGACATGCTACAGAAGGGTTGGGGTTCCAGGGCTGCATGTTAATGCATGGATTCAATGTTGAGGGTAGACCTATGCATAGCAGTAACAGTGGCAGATTAATAGGTGTTTAAATAGATATGGGAATCTGTGACTATGAGTACAGTACAGAAATGGGGGTGACGGGGATCATATGCAAAACATCATTTATGGCACATAAACAGGTGTATACAAGAGGAGGAGACCTTAAGCATGACTATCCTACATCATATCATACACAAGCACAAGCTGGCTGACAGATTTTGCCAGTAGGTACACATGTACCAGCATGGCTAACTGAAGGAAGTATTGCTTTGAAAACTTCACTTCCCAATAGAATAAAGCACCAATACAGGCCTTTCATACATGTGGCATGCACTTCCTGAGCAAAGCTACTACAGACAAGCAGTGTCAGGACCAAATTTGGCCTTTTAATTTCTCCAAGACCTTTGGGTTTCTAATACCATGATGGGAATGGACTCCATTCCTTAGTCTAAGTTCATGAAATTACTATTGTTTCAGTCTTTGATATCAGCCAAAAGTTCTTCGCAGCACCTGCAATTTGCCCAGAATTGACTCCTTCTGCAATTCTTACAGAGTTACATGTATCGCCATCTAAATACAACTGTAAATTCTTTTTTATGAGACCCATTGCTCCTACTACTACTGACACTGTCTAGACAGTCTTCATCCATATTGCCCTCATTTCTTCTTGTAACTCCTGGTATTTTATGACTTTGTGTCTCTCTGTATGTAAGACACTATAATCATTGGGTGTAGCAATTTCAATAATAAATGCTACTTTTGTCTTCTTTTCATAGACCACTATATCTAGTTTTCTTGCATCTGTTTTTTGAATTGTTGGAAATGTGATCCTGTGTGATGTAAACCTCATCATTTTCTATGACGCTTTGTGGCTTCAATGCTTTTCAGCTATTTCAATATTATAATGTTTGCACAATCACCAGTGCAACAGTCTTGCCACATTATTATGCCTTTCAGTATACCAGCCATCTGCCATTAATGTATCACACCCAGCAACAAGATGTGTGACTGTTTCCAATTCTTTTTCACAAAACTTGCATTTGTCTGTTTCATGTTCAATGGACTTTGTAAACCAGCGTGCATGTAGTAAACTATCCTGAGCCGCCAATATTAACCTTTTGTCTTTTGGTTTAAATTCACCTCTCCTTAACCATTCCTATGCTAGATCCTGATCGACTTGAGGTTGTTCCAGGAGTTTTCTGTACTTGCAACTATATTTATGCATTTTTCAGTTTTCTTGCCTTCTCATCTGATCCTTCACCTTAGATTCTTTGTTTTTGGCACATTCGGTTGCTGCCTGATTTTTATCTATCTCTGCTTTGATTTTTCTTCCTTCTTGACACAGATATGTGTCTGCTAAAGCAAGCAGGGATGTCATCTTAGACTTATTTTCCTCATATTTTAAAATCTTTCACTACACTTGGGTCTTGTGAGATCAGCAGATATGTATACAGTCCTATGACTGCAGATCTATGCATGTAATCAGTTTCAAGGAGGCCCATACCTTCTTCAGAACCAAACCTCTCAACTGTCCTGATTTTCACAGAATGTCCAGAGTTTTGCCTCATATTTTTGGTCTGTTCCTCATAAATTTTGTGGTTTTCTAGCAAATTACTGGGATGATCTGAGGACTGAAGTCAGTAAATAATGACATAAATTTGGGTTTCAGATTTCATATCCTTCAGAAAATACATTCTACTATAAATCCTGTTATTCTAGCAAACTTCTACTAAGTTAAGAGCAATATTTAAAATCTATTCCTATTTTTGAGCCTTTGTTCTCCCATTATGTGAAGCTTTGTCCAGATTTCTTACACCAAGAGGTTGAAAAATATGTTCAGAACAGGGAATATATAACCTTGGTATGCACTGATTTTTATAAATCATCTGATAAGTATGAAGCATTTTTATTGTTTTCCTGTCCAGCTGATCCAATACCTTTCTGGGCCAGTCCATCACCCCAAAACTGTAAGTTAGAACAGGAAGAGCAAATTGGTTTATAGCTTGGACTTTGCTCCTAGATGTTGAGGCTATTTTCAGTATTAATCTTAGTCTTCTAAAATATTCCTCAATAAGTTTTATTCGCATTTGTTCATGTTTTATTTTCATCTCTCATTAATTCCCAAATATTTATGCACTCTCTCTTTGTCAAATTCTTTTATATCACATTCATGATATTTTCTTGGTGTTGCAGCTTTCAGAGGAACATAGGTTCATAGGAAGGTACTAGGCTATCAGCCCAAGGGCCTAAGTAAGTCTAGCCAACAAGGTTCCCTGGTTTACGCCACCCAAGAAAATTAATTTCCTGTGCCCCTGTCGAGCAGAGCCACAGAAGTGATCCCAGGGTGTATTTCCTATTTCCCATCCACTCATCAAGATTTTTCTTGAAGAGTGCTAATGAGGAACTTTGCTTGACATAGATGGGTAGCGTGTTCCAAAGTATAGGAAGTCTCTGGGGCAGGAATCTATCCCTCCAGCATGTCCTGTTTATTGTGGTGACAAGGTTTAGGTCCCTAGAGCGTGTAGCTTAGAGGGATTGGGATTTCTTTAGGTGTAGCATGTCCAACAGCTCTGGGTTTAACATAGCTTTATATGTTAGGCAGAGATCTCCTCAGAGTAGGCGATATGCTGCAGAGTAAAGCTCGAGTTTTTTGAGAAGGTCAGTGTACGGCATCTGTTTGAGGCCAGTAATCCTCTTTGTGAGGTACTTCTGTGGCCTTTCCAGCTGTTCCAAATGTCTTGTGAGGTGCATTCCAAAAGGGGCATTGTACTCTATAATGGGTCTAATGAATGCCGAGTAGAGGGGAACAATGACCTTTTTTTTCCTAGATGAGAACCCTTTTGTGATGAGGTGTGCCACATAGAAGGATTTCCTGACTACTGTGGCGATGTGGTTATCAAAGGAGAGACTACTGTCCACCTGGGTCCCAAAGTCTCTCATCACACATTTGGCATTAAGTAGACTGCCGCCTATGTGGTAGTTCATGAGTACAGAGTTTTTACCAAAGGGGATGACAATGCACTTTTGGGCACTGAGCTTGAGGCCATGCCTCTGACACCAGGCATCTGTCTCAGTGAGGCCCTTCTGTAGGATGCCCACATCATTTGGGGACTCGACTATGACTCCTAGTTTACAGTCATTTGTGAACGTCATTAGCCAGAGGCCTTCTGTGTTAGGCTGTACTTCAGAGAAGTAGATACCAAACAGGAGAGTTCCCTGGACTGAACCCTGTGGTACTCCACTTGTCACTAGTTTGAAGTCAGAATTGGAGTTTACAACTTTTACAATGTGGGTTCTGTCAGTGAGCCATTTGGCAACCCATCTTGTGCCATAGGGATTTATACCTAGTTTAGCTATAATTCCAGAATGGGGGATGGTGTCAAAAGCATTGGCGAGGTCACGATAGGCTGTGTGAACCCTCGTCTACAGCTTTGGTGACTGCCTCAAAGAAGTTGAACAGGTTCAGAAGGCATGATCTGCCTTTCACAAACCCGAACTGGGTGGGGTCCAGAGTTTGGAGCTTACCAGTGTCTTTGTTTATGAGTTCCATGATGATACGTTCCATGGCATTGCAGACCAGGCTCGTCAAGCTAATAGGGCAATAGTTCCCAGGATCAGTGGTGGCTCCCCTTTTGTGGACTGGGATAACTGTAACTGTGTGGCATTCAGTGGGCACAAAGCCTGATGTGAGTCTATGATTAAACATGGTGCTTAGGTGGGGAGCCAGTTCATTCTGAAGTGCATGTAAAACGCAGCCTGGGATGTTGTCCAGTCCCATGGATGCTGTGTTTTTGATTTTAGAGAGTGTAGCTTTTACCTGCATAGATGTGATTACAGGGACTCTGCATTCTTCCTGTATAGATATGGGCCCTTTAGGGAGTGAGAGGGGGGTAAAGTTAGTACTGAACCTATCTGCCAGGATGTTGGCAATATCAGTTGGTTCTGTAAATTTCATGTCGTTGTGCTCTAACTCAGAGCAGATCTGGGTGCTGCCATTGAGATTCTGGACATAGCTATAGAATGCTTTGTGGTTGCCCTTAGAATCAGTGGTGATTTTGTTTTTGTAGCTAGCTTTACAGGATCTTATAAGGGATCTCAGCTTCTTACTGAGGCTGACCAGGGAGCTCCTCCACTCATGGGATTTTTCTCTCTTTCGCAACAGTTTCTTCCTTCTGTTGTAGAGTTTGTTTATGGCAGGGGACCTCCAGATTGGTTTCCTTTTTTGGAGGATAGCATCTTGGTTCTGTTTGGGATAGCACGATCCATGCATTTGTGTAAGTGCTTATAGAGTGCATTTGTGTAGGATTCAGCAGTCATAACTGTATTTTCCATCTGCATAGGTGCCATGAAGTTCACCATTTCTGTCTTAAGAAGCATGAAGTTGGCTTTGGAGAATTTTTTTACCATGGTTTCCTTAATGGTGGGTGGGGGAGGGATGCAGATATCTAGGGTGATTAGCTTATGGTCAGATCTGACCAACGAGGAGTTGACTTCAGGTGTGGAACTCTCGTTACTCATGGTGGCAATGACTAGGTCTAGGATATTGTTGCTCCTGGTGGGGGTGTGGATAAGTTGATTCAGAGCATTGGAATTTATGAATTCCAGAAAGCGTTGAGCAAAGGAGTTGGTACATGAGTAGTTTTCCCAGTTAATGGTAGGGTAATTGAAATCACCCATTATTATGGTGTTTGGTTGAACCCTAATATTTTCCAGTATATCAAGAAAAGAGCAGTAGGAGTCCTGGGACATGGTGGGGGATCTGTAGCAAACTACAATTTGGACTGCAGTTTTGCCTAGAGTTAGTTGCACTTGGATAACCTCGGATGCATTATGCTGTGCAACTAGCCTTGAGGTGTAGATATCCTTAATGAATATGGACACACCTCCACCTTTGGTGTTCTGGTCCAGGTTAGATGGCCGAAAAGTGTGGTATGACTTATAGCCTGGTAATGCAGGGGTGTGCTCTAGAGCCTTGAACCAGGTCTCAGTCACTGCACAAATATTGATGTTCTCCACTTTAAGGAGTGCCTCCAGTGAGTGCATTTTGAGATTTAGACTTCTAGCATTGAGTAGCATTACCCTCAGTTTTTTCTTGCCTGTTCCTGTTACAGTGGTGAATTTGTCATTTGAACCTTGCCTAAAAAAGGCACTATAGGGGCAGCAAGAACCTTAGCCAGTATCTGGAATCCCAGGGGCGACAGGTGCAGGCCATCTCTGGCAAAGCATCGTGGTCTGTCGACCATGTTGTTCCAAGTGGACAGATACCGGATCCCCTTAGAATGACACCAGAAGCTTAGCCAATTGTTGAAGTCAGTCATTTTGTTCTTGTACTGCGGTATAATTCTGGGTGATGGCAGGATGCTACTCAGGGCTAGGGTCATACCCTTAGCCAGTATCCGGAATCCCAGGGGTGACAGGTGCAGGCCATCTCTGGCAAAGCATCATGGTCTGTCGATCATGTTTTCCTAGGCAGACAGATACTGGATCCCCTTAGAATGACACCAGAAGCTTAGCCAAATGTTGAAGTCAATCATTTTGTCCTTGTACTGCGGTAACATTCTGGGCGATGGCAGGATGCTACTCAGGGCTATGGTCATACCTGTCTAGGCTACAAGATCAGAGAGCTCTTCCATGTCTCTTTTCATGTAGTCCAGAGAGGTACATCTCAGGTCGTTCACACCAACATGGACAATGACAGAGTTGTATTTGTACTTGTGGAGTTTCATGAGTGCGTGGGTTATGTGGCAGATCCTGGCATCTGACAGGCAGCTGGAAGTAACCTTCTCCTTGTTTAGCCTGGTGAGTGGGACATCAGTGTACCCGACTATAGAGTCACCTATGACTAGTGTGTTGGGTACATTGTTTTGCCTTATGGGATGTGGTTTATTGGCACACTGAGTCTGTGGGCTATGTGTCATTTGGGTTGTGTTGGGGGGGGTGGAGGTTGCTTGCATTTCTGCTTTGGAGGTCTCTGTTGCTTGAGCAGATTATTACTGAGAGTCGCCGTGAATGTTTTTGTGTTTCTATGTGTGGATGTTGGTGGTGTAGGTTTAGTGGGATTATGTGATGAGTGTGGTGTGGTGCAAGTGTTTACCTCTTGACTGTCATGTTCAATCTTGGTTGGAGAGCGCTTTACCTCTAGTTTGGCTAGATATGTGCATCTCTCACAGGTTGTGGTGTTGGGTGGTAGGAGAGGGTTGTCTGTGTACATGAGGCAATTGCTACATTGCCCCAATATGCCCAGAATCATCAGATAGACAGGAGAGAGCACTGGGAGCTGACCCTTGGCCATGCATGAATAAAAAGCTACTTTCCTTTAGACAAGCAAGGAAAGTGTGTATAAGAGCTGTTTTTCTCTAAGCAAGTGAGGAAATTAAGTACAAAAACTGTTTTCCTGTAGGTAAAGAGAAAGGTTGAGTGCTATATTAATCTGTAGCTTATTTAGTGCTAATAACAAGTCCTGACCAAGTCCTGAGCATGAATAAGCAAATTCAAGTGCTAAAACTAAGAATCTGTACCTGGATCTTGTGGTAGATAGGCTACCTAGTGCTTACCACTCCCACTGATAAGCTAGAATGCTTCCCTCCAACACAGAAATGCTTGGGGGGCTCAGAAGCTTACAAACAGTCATGGATACAGTAAATCTGGAGTAGACTAGTTACAGAAAAGGTGGGAAACAAGCATAAACACAGGAGTTTAAACCAGAATGTTGAAAGAGATGGAAAAACTGCCCAAATGGCCAATAAACTACAATTTCTGGGCCAGAAACCACTCTTATGGTAAATAGGCTACCTATTGCTTACCACTCCCACTGATAAGCTAGAAGGCTTACTTCCAACACAGAAAGGCTTGGGGGGCTCACAAGCTTATAAACAGTCCTGGATACAGCAAATATGTATCTGGACTAAACTAGTTACAGGAAAGATGGAAAATAAGCGCAAACACAGGCTTTTAAACCAGTAAGTTGAAAGAGATGGAAAAACTGCCAAATGGCCAATAAACTACAATTTCTGGGCCAGAAACCACTCTTGTGGTAGATAGGCTACCTAGTGCTTACCACTTCCACTGATAAGCTAGAAGGCTTCCCTCCAACACAGAAAGGCCTTGGGGGCTCAGAGGCTTACAAACAGTCCTGGTTACAGCAAATCTCTATCTGGACTAGACTAATTACTGGAAATGCGGGAAACAAGCTTAGAATTTTTTTTATTTTTTTATTTTTGTAAAGTGGAAAGGGAGCAAAGAGAAACAGAAGATAATTCAAAGTTAAGGACCTAAGTGGCTTGCCCTTCACAAATGCTCTCTATGTATTAGGTGGAATGAGCTAGTGACACTAGACTGGAATAGAGCTGGAATAGAGCTGAACAGATGGGACTGGTAGGAGTGTCTGAAGTCAAAATATGATCTCACTGTACTCTGTTGAGTGAGCAAATGAGATAGACCGAGGAGGAGTGTTCAAACACAAATTTACAGGAGGGGCAGGCAATTCCAAAGCAACCAAGATTAATACCACAAAAAGAACAGAGAGGGAGGGAGGGCAGCAAACTAACTGCAGAGGGAGAGAGTGAGAGAGAGAGAGACCACAGTATTCTATGAAACAATTAAACAGAAAAATAAATAACTACATTGAGACATAGACTACAATATTCAATGAAACAATTAAATAGACAGAAAAATAAAATACAGTACAATCTTTAACACTGCAAGTTTGTACTTAGCTAGTAATGCACTTGATTTAAAGGTTGCTGTTACATATCTATCAAGACGAAATGACATTATTTTCTCTCTTAATCTTTTTGTATTTATTCTGTCCTGAAATTCTGGGATTCTTGCATAATGGTAACAGAGAATTTCTTTCTTAAGCTCAATAGCCCACTCAATCATCTTTATGGCTCTTTTTTTGCCCTAGCAGTTTTTGTGATTTTTGTGGATTACTACTTCCTTCTATAACAGAGGGACCATCCTCCCCCCTGAATCTGGCCTAACAACACTGTAGGAATGTTTCTGTGTCTTGAGGGTTCTACACTGTCATTTCCTCCAGTCCTGGCACCAGTACACCTACCAGGCTTGGGCACTTTTTTTATCCTGGGTCTTGCGCACCCAGCTATCTTTTTATTTTTTAACCTACTTCTGTCCATGATCTATGCTATATAAAACACAGTCTATATATCATGTCATCTTGTTGAGATCTTGTAAAAGCATATTTGGTAGGGAGAGATGCAGGAACTGAATGCAATGAGCATCAATGCTGTATTTCGACAATAGGTTCAGTGAAAGATTGCTGATGTGATAATCGGTAAAAAATATAACAATTTTACATATTCCATTCTCAGACAGATGCAACTAAAAATCAAAATTAGCAAATTATAATAGCTAGAGTTTTTCTTTCCACCACTCATCATAATTTTCATACCTCTTACTTTCTGTTGCATTTTTACTCTATATTAAAAAAATAACTTTGATTTTAATACCTGCAATTCAGTTGTTTTCTGTAAAAAACACTTTGTTTCCCATGTATACCATTTAATAAAAGTACTTATCTAACATCATATTTCTTTTGTAACAGCCTATCTACTTTTCTGTGCCCCAAACACTATGGAAGGAATCTATGAAGGTACAGCAATGTACACACCTCCTTGTACACATCGCGGTAACCTTTTGGTATTCAGCAAGAGCTCTAACATGGTGCTGCAGGGTGCTCTAGCACAAAGATGGGCAGCACCAGATAGGGCTAGCTGTGCAGCCATGCTGAATGCTAATGAGACATGGATAATTAGCATATACACCTCTCCCCCTGGAACTACCTGCAGGAAGGCATTAACACACCGTGCGATTCAATAAAACACTCGGCCATGTAGATTTACACAGCTAGCACCACCACAATGCAGTAGTGAACACAGCCAAAGGCTATATACAAATGCCTACCTCAACCATAGTATAGGGATTGTGGTTGGGGTTCCCACTATTCACCAGTGATAACTCAACAGTGAAGTGCCTTAATGGTACTGATATCAGTACAGGGTTTGGGGACAGAGGAAAAACAATAGTCACCAGAGATTACTCTACCTCTAAGTGCCATAACAGTGCCGACTTCAGTATGGAGATTGGGGGTAGGGGGCACTAAGTACTAGAGAGTCTACAAATGTGCTATAATCCTATGTAAACTGTTATGAGGCTTGGGGTGATAAGAGCACTAGATACCAGAGAGTCTACAAATAAGCCGTTATGGTACATAAACTATTCTGGTGATGTGAGTGGGGGGGGCACACTAGCTACCTGTGCATACTATACCAGAATGGCAGTTCAGCTATTACAGGGATCAGGGGAGCAGGGGAACCCTGAGAGGGAAGACAGGTCAGGGACAGTTATGGTAACTGGTGTGTGTGTGTGTGTGTGTGTGTGTGTGTGTGTGTGTGTGTGTGTGTGTGTGTGTGTGTGTGTGTGTGTGTGTGTGTGTGTGTGTGTGTGTGTGTGTGTGTGTGTGTGTGTTTATGGTTTGTGTATTTGTGTGTGTGTGCTACAGTGACTGGGGGTAAACCCAATGCCTACATGACCAACAGTTTACTACTGCGACATGCAGATCAGCAATAATTTGCACATTGCAGTAATAACTGCAATACTGAGACATGCAAATCAGCTGATAATGAGGTCTTTCCTTATCATGACTAACATGTCTCTGAATTGCAAAATATTGCTCATGGGAACAGGGCGTTTTTAGTTCGAGCTAAGGTCCTTTAATGAATTCCTGGGTCTGTTTGGTCTATTTTCATATGAATAGTTGCTCAACATTTCATCTTTCTGTTTTCCACTTATTAGCATCCAAAATTCATTTAAGCTGTCACAGTCAATAGTCTCTTCCCTGTAATTGCTTTCCACTAATACGTTACACAACAAGTCTCCTCCCTGTAACTGCTTTCACTAATACATTACACAACAAGTCTCCTCCCTCTACTTGCTTTTCACTAATAGATTACACATCATCTCCAGGAACTTCTCGCATTTCACGTCTCCTTTTACCGTCATTTTTTCTCTGCTAAAAACACAAGGAACAGCCCTATATCATCTAAAATACTAATCTTATTTACTGATTTTAATCCCAAATGGAATACTATACCCATAAAAACAACTTCCTCAAAATGCATAACTCAGTAAAACAGCATCTACTACAAACACAACATTATTACAACAAAAAACATAAGCAGATTAAAATGAAGCTATCCATGGTATCTGCAGGGAGTTTCACATGGAAGATGGTGAAGTGACTGTTTTTTTTTTTTTTGGGGGGGGGGGGTTTGAGCAGTACAGCTAGGATTGTGACAGTGGCAACTTGCTTCACTTTCTTTCTGGCATTGTGCATTCACAATTTAGTACAAATGAAGTCTCAGTACAGTGTCCATTTTTTGCAACTATATAACTAAGTACTCCTTCCAAAAATGCGCATTAACTCACTTCCCACATTTCCTCCCTACTGTTAACTTCTATTCAATACCCTAACAAGTTTAGTCAAAGTAAATTAAAGTGTCATTTTATTGTCAAAGTAAATTAAAGTGTCATGTTATTGCCTTTACAACTGTTATATATGCTCTTATACTATTGTATAACTAAGTTTGTATTACCTTTTATATTGCTTTGTGGCTGTGTACCTTGTAAGATATAAAACAATGTGCAACTTTTTTTCCATAGGACTCCACTGAAAAGGAGCTATATAGCCCAGCGGACTATCCCAGTCAATAAACTGAAATTGACAGACAGATAGATAAATATTTTTTTCTTGATATTACTATTTTATCATTTTGCATATCTATACCAAAAAATTCCTGTTGAAACATACTTGCATTTTATCTATGTCATTTACTGTGTTTTGTGTTCATCTTCCATAACTTTAACTTAAATTATATATCAATGGAAGGAATGAATCCCCCTCATTGTTTCCCCTCTTTCAATTTGATGTTTCCTATTACTAAATATTTTATTCCCACTTCCTCCCATTAATAATTCATTAGCAAACAATTTATCCAAAAACATAGAAAAAAAAGAATTATGCTAGGTTTTCCTTAAACAGATCTTTGTTCTGCTTATTGTTACACAAATTACTTTTTCCCGCAGGGTATGATATACCTTTTAAAGGTTATTTTGTGAATGGCAGGTGCTATTTGTTTTAAAATGGACTGTTTATAATGCTATATAGTTATATATTTTGAAAACTGCTTTCTCTGTGTATATCTAGTTTTTTTTTCTTAAGTATGCAGTTTCTGGGATTGGGGAAGCTCTAGCTGAAGGAAATAGGGTTACATTCTGGAATCCTGCACATGTCTAAATATGGAAGCAGTCAGCTGTGTATAGACAAGGAAATTATAATACTCATTTACATTACTTCTTTATTTGGACTCTAATGCTCATTTTTACTTTGAATTTAATTTGTGGGTAATGGATTGCTGTAGATAGCTGCCAATGGCTGGATTGTTTGCCTGTTAGAAGGTGGAAGCATTTCCATGCTGGGATTTGAAGCTAGCTGCAGAGTGGTTTGTACTTATCTGTCTTATGGCTGAAATGTTAAGATATCTTCTCTCTACGTAGACATATATACAAACCTTACATTTTCAGTTAATGAATGTTAAGTTCCCCCTATTATTGTACTACAAGGTTTACATGTGTTTAAAGGTGACAAAGTTCAGAAATTAATGAACAATATTTTTGGATGTCCTGCTGTTTCCTGTGTGCTAGCTGCTTTTTGAGGGACTTTGCTGGCATTTTCAAACTGTCAGTTTTGGCTGAGGAGCTTGATTCATTCTGATGTTCAACCCTGCTGGGTATAAGGTTGCATCAGGATTTTTTCCTGACTCAATATGGCAAGATCCTTTATTTTACGCTTGTGATTATTCTGGATTGTTTATTTATTCATGGAGTATTGCAATATTTTGGACTTGGGATTATGTGTTCCTTTATTCACCTACCTTTTCAGTCCACCTATTGTAAATAATATATCTAATGTTGTCAATTTTCATTCATTCCTCAACTAATGGGTTAGGATCCAATCCTCAGATCTGACTCGGCCATTACACTAGCTCATGGCCACCAAAGAACTCACGAGCTCCTTCCCTACCTATAATGCACCAACCCCTAACATCTCTCAGATCTCAATTGCTGCTTTTGTATCTAGATGTGGTCGCCTTCAGCTCTCATGTCATAGAGTGACAGTTAAATTGTTTCTAATATATTTCTTTCTCAAAACAGTTTATTTATTCCATATATTTTTTTTTCTTTGTCTCTCTATTAGTAATCTCCTTCCATACACTTGTTAGTGTAATTTTCTACCTAGCATTGCTGGTAGGCCTAGTTATCCTTCATTCCTTCCCACCTTACAGACTTTGTATATTTCTAAGTATACCATTGCTGGTATAACTTTTTTTCTTTTCTATTACTACTTGTGTAATTTCTTCAGTGCCATTGGTGGTACTTCACCTGTTCTGTCTTTTTCCAAATATTTAAAAAAAAAAATTGTTGTATTTTTGACTTAACCTCTCTTTCACAGGATATCTAAAAAAGGTCCTTCCGGATTCAAGAAATGTGATAAGTGTGGACACAGATTGCCTCTCTCTGATGTCCATTCTCTTTGTGTCTATTGTTTGGGCCCAGATCATTTAAAGATAGATTGAAGCATTTACAGCAAGTTTAATCTTTGCGCTCTTGCTGACAGGAGAAATAAATTAATATTAAAGGGTTTTCTGCCAGCCGCTTTTTCTGAAGCTATCACTATGGCTCAATCCCCCAAACAGAAACTTAAAGATTCACTGAAGAGGTCTAAACATTTGTAGTCTTCCACCTCTTCATCGGATCCTTCTAAGAAAATAAAGAAATTGGATCCAAAACTTGTTACAATCTGACCTTCTTTGGATCCAACCAAATCTACATCAGATTCTACTGTCTTGGATCCAAGGCCTGTACCCAGGACCACATACTACCCCCATTTAGATCCAGTTCTGTGCAGAGTGCCTTCCCCATTTTTTTGGAAAGATGCTCTTCATGGCACAATTTCAGATGGGACGTCTTATGGCTCCTACCTCTTCAGGTCAGGAAGCCCGATCATCCAGAACTCCACTCATTATAGCTCCTTCTCTAATCCAGCTTGGATCCGAGCTTTCTGGGTCTGTCTGACTTGGATCCAAAGAAAGCATTTTCTTTGGATCCAAATGTTGCTCTGAGTGCCGTGACTCTGACTTCCTTGGAGTCATGTGACTCTTGGAGCCAAAGCATCCCTGTTGGATCTGGGAGATTAGAGTCAACTCCAAGGTTTTTGGAGCCACCTCTTCCTCTTGGAGCCTCCGCACTGGACAACTCAGCTCTGACTTCTGCCTCTGGTGGTTTGGTTTGGAGCAGAGGGAAGTGAAGACAGAAACTTGCTTTCTCAACAACATTGTCTTCCTTCTCACTGGAACAATCTGCTTTCAAGGTTGTGAAAAGAGTGTCCTCTGCTCCAGCAAGTCAGATGGGTCCCACCCACACAAATCCTCCCTCTACTTGTCAGATGTCTTTGCACATTGAGTCTCACCATTCTACCCCACAGGGACAGCCAGCTCAAAGCTTCCAGACTTACCCAGCAGGGTATTCTAATCTCTTCTGGTACTTCGTCAGACCATCCCACAGAGGAAGTCCCTAAGAAGAGAAAGTGCAAAAGGAGACACTTGAAGTCAGTCACTGAGGATACTGATTTCGATGAAGGAGAGGGGTTCCCAAAGTCACCATCTGATGATGACTCATTTGGAGAAATTCTTGAGATCCTTAAGCAGAAGGGTGGCTGGTCTTCCTAGGTCTCTTCCCCAGAGGAATCAGTATTTCAGTAGGCCTTTGGAGCTGGCCCATCTACCTCCTGGGTTACTCCACTCACCGATGAGCTCATTGATTTGGTCTCTAGGTGAGCATGATAGGAACCTGATTTGGTTTTGCCCATCCCCAAGAGACCAGACTGGATTCTGGCTCCAAGAGTAGGAAGAGAATTCTAGGGTAAATAGGTGTCAGTAGATGCCATGGTCATGGTGGCAGCTACAAAAAGGAACTTGCTGAACAGAGTTCCACTGTCCATCCTCCTGACAGAGAGTCTAAGGAGACTGACAGATTTGGGAAGCATGTTTACTGTATGCTTCAGTGACTTTTGCACTCAGATCACTGAACTATCTGGCACATTTTATGAGACTTCAAAGAGATTTGATTAATCAGCTGTTGAAATCTCTTTCTAGAGCCAAACTGCTGAGGCTCAATCTTCAGTAGTCTCTCAGTTAGCTACCCTACAAACTAATTCTAATTTGTCCAAGAGGCATATCTCACAATCTGCAGAAGGCACCTCAAAGGCTGCAGGTTCATGTTTTTCTATCAGAAGACATGCCTGGATGTGCCTGTGTGATATTGCAGAACTCTTCAAGTCCTTGTTCTTTGGTGCTCCTTTTGATGTCACTTCTTTGCTTGCCCTCACAGTGAAGGACATACCCTCCAGGTATGAGAAAAATGAAAAATCCCTGTCTGCAGTGGACATGAGTTATCTGACCCCTCAAAGGACCATTTCTAGGAATCAATGGAGAGGTTGAAAAATGTGGTTCAGAATGTCCCAGGGTCCTTTCCAGGACACATGAGGAGATAGTTTCCCCAAAGGCAGTGGGAGAGCTATAATGACTGGTGACACCCTGTACAGAGGAGGCCCACAACCAGGTCAAGAGATTCTTTTTCTGGCAGATTTTTTCAACGCACCTCTGGAGGCAGTCAGGGATCACTTTATCCCTGCACCAGACAGCCTGGCTAGACATAAAATACAGTTGCGTGCAGAGGATTATTTCCAGAGGTTATCTACTCCCCCCCCCCCCATTATTAAGAAAATTTCCCGATGCTCCACCCAATCCAAGAAAGCAGCAGCACTAGACATCCAAATGCTGCTAAGAAAAAGTCATCCAAGAGGTCCCACCAGACCAAATAGAATCCGGAACTTACTCAAGATTCTTTTTACTGCCAAAGAAAACAGGGGGCTGGAAACCAATTTGGGATCTCAGTGTACTGAACAAGTCAATTCGACACACAGTTCTGGATGGGCATGGGTCAGTCCATTCTGCTCTTTCTGGGCAAGGATGACTGGATGTGTTTGATAGACCTTCAGGATGCATACTATCACATAAAAATGAACAAAAAAGCCAGGAGGTACTTACGCTTCTGGCTAGGAGCCAGTCACACTACCAGTTCAGAACACTACACTTTGGCCTCACCACAGCCCCCAGGGTATTGACCAAATGTATGGCAGTAGCAGCAGCTCACTTGAGACTACAGGGATTCTCAGAGTTTCCATATTTAGATGACTGGCTCAGGTATCAACTGATATAAGCATGAAATCAGGTGCTACTGACTTCTTTACATCTCAGAATAACCATAAATTACAACAAGTCTCACTTAGAACTGAACCAGACATCAGAATTCACAGGGGCAGTGTTCAACAATGTATCTATGGTAGCTTATCTTCCTCTATCAAGTAAATGATAAGGATGTAGGTCAGGAAAATAATTTGCAGTACCAGAATTTCAGCCTGATTGATTCTGCAAGCCCTGGGATCAATATCATCAGCAATAATTTTAGTTCCTTTAACAAGATTCCACATGAAAATTCTACAATGGATGCTGGCAGCTCAATTGTCAATGCTTTCTCAACCCATGTCAGCAAAGACGAAGATAACTCAGATATGCAAAAGTTACCTTTGCTGGTGGATGCAGTTGCAGCAGGTATTACAAGACCATCCTTTCATCCTCCCTCAGCCCATGGCTATAGTGACCAGAGACACTTCCCAGATTGGGTAGGTGGGAGATTTTGTGGGGAAAACAGTCCAAGGCACTTGGTCCCCTGAACAGGCCAACTCGCATATCAATGTTCTGCAGATGAGAGCAGTGCATTTGGTGTTGTAGGCATTCCAAGACTCTCTTCCTCTTGGTACAATTGCAGTCCAGACAGACAACATGCCAGTAGTGTGGTACATCAACAAACACGGGGAACCAGATCTTATCCCTTGTGTCGAGAGGCACTCAGAGTGTGGCAATGGCTGATATTTTTAAACTGCTTTCTCATAGCAATTCATATTCCGGGGAAGTCCAACATGATAGCAGATAAACTGAGCATGTCCATCTTACTACCTCATGAGTGGTCCCTCAACAACAAAGTGACGGATATGATTTTCAGTCAGTGGGGCCAGCCTTGCTGCAATCTTTTTGCCTCTCCCCAAGACAAGAAATGCAGCAGCTTTTTTTCTGTAATCCTCCTGCTGGGGGAATCACCAAGGGATGCTCTACTTCATGACTGCCCCTCCCCCGTCTTCTGTAAGCTTACCCTCTGACCCTTCTAATTCCCAAACTCCTGCAGAAAGCAGCTCAGTTGAAGAGCAAAGTCACCCTCATTGCTCCTTACTGGCCTTGGCAGATTTGGTTTCTCTTCCGTTGCCCTCACCTACAGTATCCACCTTGGATTCTGGATTCAGTTCCAGACCTACTGTCCCATCTGACAGGCAGTGTTTACCCAGATATCTCAAGCCTCAAACTAACAGCATGGTTTATTCAATTCCTTTAATAGCCAGGCAACCGCTGCTCTCTTCCCCTATCCATTCCATACATTTATCTTCCCATAAGCCTTCTACTAGGAAACTTTACAGGAGTAAATGGAAAAGGTTTGTTTGCTGGGCAGAACAAAATCAGGTTGACCCCTTCTCCGTTCCAACTCAATCTGTTCTGGAATTTTTGGTGAATCTATTTAATGAAGGTGCTAGCTCATCAACTATAAAAGTCCAACTAGCAGCAATCTGTAATTTTCATGTTGGATTTCAAAATTCTTCTCTGGCTTTCTCTAAGTTGTGCAAAGCCTTCTTGAAAGTACTTTCTTGCTAAGGGCCCCTCATAAAGACCCCACTCCACCTTGGGATTTAAAGCTGGTACTGCAAGACTTACTTCACTTTCCCTTTGAACCAGCAGCTAAATGTGTCCTTAAATTCCTGACCTGCAAAACTATCGTTCTAGTTGCGATTACATCTGCTAGAAGAATTTCAGAACATCCAACATTATCTTCTAAGCCTCCATATTTGAATTTTCATAAGGATAGAGTCACATTACGTACCAATGCTTCCTTCCTTCCTAAGGTGGCGTCAGAATCCAACATCAACCAGTCCTTTAACTTGCTAGTATTCTTTCCTAAATCTGCAAATAAAGATGAATATACGCTGCATTTACTGTATGCCCATAGACAATTACGTTTTTACTTACGCAGAAAAAAGAAATTAGAAAGACAGATCAGCTATTTATCTCCTTTAGACATACTAAATTGAACAAATTAGTTACAAAGGTAACTCTAGCTAGATGGTTGACAGATTGTATTTCCTTTGTCATTAACAAGTCAAATCTCACCTTACCAAAGCCTTTAAAAGCTCATTCAACAAGATCCATGGTGACTTCTTCTGTGTTCCAGTCTAAAGCTTCTATAGACAACATATGTGCAGCTGCAACTTGGTCAAATCCTCATACTTTTATCACTCATTACAAAGCAGATCTGGTCTCGAGGAAACAAGCAGCCTTTGGCTCAACCACACAATACTTAAGAATATCCTTCCTTAGAATCCACCCAGGATTTTAGGTAGCTGGGGACTTTGTCCCATTAGTTGAGGAATGAATGAAAATTGACAATATCAGATAAAGAAAGTATGTAATCATCATAATTTTCCATCTGTGTTGTCCATTTTCATTCTTCCTCAAATCTCCACCTACCAACCCCCACCATTTTTAATGACTAACCTCTGGAGGAATGAGAGGCTTCAAGGACACTACTTTCCTTTGTGTTCAGCTCCAGTTATGGCATATCATAACAGTCTTTCTGTCAAGCAGCAAACAAGATCTGAGTGATGTTAGGAGTTGGTGCATTGCAGGTAGGGAAGGAGCTTGAGAGTTTTTTGGTGGCCACAAGCTAGTGTAATGGATGAGTCGGATCCAAGGATCAGATCCAAACCCATTAGTTGAGGAAGAAACAAAATGGCCAACACAGACGGAATGTTATGGTGAGTACATTACTTCTTTTTCATTTTTATAATAATAAGGTTCTTGGTAGCATTTTGGAAGTGACAAGCTGGGCTGGAGGAACTTGTTTCATCCTGATGGTTGGCCCTTTTGTATATAAGTTTGTGCCGGGAGTTTTTTTTTCTGACTTAGTTTGGTGGGATATTTTGTTTTATGTTCATAATTATTCTGGATTGTTTATTTATTCATGGTGTATTGGAATATATTCCACTAGGTATTTGTATGTTCATTTATTCATCTGCTTTTGGAGTATGATTACTGTGAATAACAATTAATTTTTTCTAATAACAAGGCTCTTGTATTATTGTACTAAATTCAATGTGCTTCATTTTGAATTATGTACTAGGATATAAGCACTTTCACAAATTTGAAGTTTAAAGCTTGATGTTTGGAAGACACAACCTTCTAAAACTCCTAGCTTCCCTGAAAGCACATAAAGTTTCTGTTGAAAACAGGACATCAGCCTAATGTGGCTATCTTGGCCAGCAAAATTAAAATTAAAACAAATAAATAAATATTGTGAAGTGCAAAGCAAAGGTTTTGAGTACCTTTACAAACAAGTCTGCTCAGTGTACAGTACTGCTATATACTGGCTCTAGGCAGACTTGTTCATACATTCACAGGTGCTATAAGGCACAAAGGTCTGATACAGACTGTGTGTCTGATTAGTTTATGTCATAGAGCTGAAGATGGGGTGTCTCACAAGATTTTATCATAGAATGCGTGAGTGGTGTGCACCACAGTGCTGAAGGTATTTTGTCTTTCACCAATTAGATCAATGAGCACGTTGTGTTGTTTTCACCAAAAAGGAAAGGCAAAATCCAAAAAAATGGCATTAATGTTGATTGGTAGCTACTAGACATGCCCATTAATGTACATATGTATTTACTTGGCATGGGGTCCAGGAGACCACTGAGAAGTCTAGCTGAGTTTCTCAGGAGCACTGGTGGGTTAAGGGTGAGAAACTGGAGGCTGAAAGACTTAAACCACCAACTGAAAGGAGCAGCTCATTTACAGCTTATACCATTAATCCTCTGCAAATTCCACACACCTTATTCTGTGAATGATATCAGAATCACACAAATTAATCATAAGAGTTCTTAACATTTCTTCAGGCATTATACAAATACAGCCTGCATCCCAACCATCAGCATGTCCTAAACATTTGCATTTCCTTTGGCCGCATAAGTCAGTCCCAACACTGTCACTTTAATGAGAATAAACTGCTCTGTATAGGGGATCCATTACAAACACTGCGTTGAGTTTCAACAATATGAAATTGATTACTACAAGGCATCTAAAATAATAAAAAAATCATACTTCAAAGTAGTGACACACAGCAAATCCCAGACAACATGTAAATATTTCCCCCTGAGATAACCCACACACACATTGTCAAGTGTGGGTGCAAGCCCTCACACCACAATTTCTCTATATACAACAATAACAAAAGTGAAAACTCAGAGAAAATGGAGAAAGAGTAGAAAACAACTATATATTTCAGTTTTGTCCTCTTCTGAGTCCAACAGAACACAAACTGAAAGTACAACATCTACAACCAAGCAGTTTTAACACACTGCACTGTTGACTATCTACAATATTTTCTAATGACTTTTTTTGAGACTCACTGTCATGGCTGATAGAGTCCTCCAGGCTACATATGCACTCACTTGTGTAGTACTGCTCTACATGAGGAAAGTGTTCTTCCTCATTCTAGTGTAAGACTGCAGGTTGTATTGCCCCCACCTGCCACTTTGCGTGAAGGGTGCATAAGTGTGTTTCCATTACATGTATTTGTGTTTTTTCAGAGTTGTAGTATGAGTTACAATGTCATTGCTCCTACATTATATTTTATGGTCTGAAATAGAAAAGATGTTATCAGAATACCTTGTTACCCAAATTCTGGTGGGTGTGGGTGTTGCAGAAGAATGCTTATACCAAAAGTAATGAGCATTTGTCCCTACTATTGCAAGACTGACTTAAGTGTTCTACACCAGGATGAAAAGCGTCAGGATGAATTGGGGGAAACATTTCAATGGTAAGGTAGATAAGAAAAACAGAGTTAGGATTTCTTCAGTAGTGACAGAACCGAGTTTAGTGTATGGGTGCTAATGCTATTTTCTTGCATTGAATTGTTTAACTATAAATCTTACTGAAATATTAACATTAGAATTTAAAAATGGTATAATAGAGAAAGTGAAACTATAGCCATAAATAAGATTTAAGAGGACTGTTGTCTTCATAGCGGACCATGCACTGTGAAGAGTTGGCCATGAGTCCAGATATAGCTAGGGTAAAAAAGAAAATAAGAGAAATTTTTTATGTACAAAAAATCATGGATAAAAAGAAATAGACCTACATCAGAGACAAGTATAATTCAAATCTATACGGGATAGACATAGTCAGTAGGAAGTCAGATATTAAATAACTCCTGTGGTTTTGCAGTATGTATGAAAATTGCCAGACTGAGTGGGCATTGTTGTTTTATTTATATTTTGTTGACTGGGCTAGTTCCATTAGGCTAGTAACCTCTTTTCAGGGGACACCCACTGTGGTAGTTATACTAAAAGGAAAATTTTGCCAAGGCATCAGAGCACTTCCCCTACTCTTTTTGATAGGTGCCATGGGATCTTTACATCCATCTGAGCTGCCAACAACTCAAGCAGATGGGACCTCAATTTAATATCTCATCTGAAGGATAGCACACTCAGGAGTGCAGCAACCCGCTTATGTCAGTAATCTATCTATGTGGTATGGGAATAGAACCCACCGCCTTCTGCACCAAAAGTAAGTCTGCTACCTTTCATTATTTTGCAAGGCATTTGTAATCTAGCCAGTGTTTCATGTACCAAATAAGAAGTACAAAATTTATAGACAGAGCAAATGTGAAAAGCACATCATTAAAGCTCACATATATTAAAGTACTTACAGGCAAATAACAACTACATGTCAGATTTTCTGGAAAAACTTCAGATTTAAGTGTGTAGGTACAGAAATTGTTATACAAATCCTGGTTTAAGAATGTTGTGTTCAGTTCAGCTAATAATTTTGGAGATTCGACTAATGTTAAAGCACATTTCCAGCACATTAATGGAAACAATGGTGCAGAGTGTTGCATAGATGACTGGAGCTAACAGGGAAATGATTAGAAAAAGAATAGTATAATCTTTGGTAGCTACTGCATGCATATCTAAAATAAAGCTTTTTTTTTTATTATTTATCAAGGCTTAAGATATAGAGTACAAGTTACCAGTGGCAATTCTAGCTGTATAGTATACAAGGGTTTGAGCATTCTAGGCTCTGATGTTTGCTGAATGGAGAGTGCCACTAACATCTGCAATAAATCAATGACATGTTTACAATGTTTGTTGTTTGGTTCTGAAGCAAGGGGGCCCTAAACCATGCAAGAATATGACAAGAACAATAAACTTAATTGGTGTCAGCAGTATTTTTTCCCTAGGGATGCAATCCATTCTACTTAAATCCGACCTTAATATGGTTAATGCCTGTCAAGATGTACTGAAGGTTATATATACAAAGATATCCTATTTGTCATTGGTCTGGAAAGTAAAGGTCTTTCATCTTATGAACAGGAGTCTCAGGAAAGCTAAATAAGTGACACTGCTGCTGTATCCTCCAAGCTGAGTGTTCTTCACAGAAATATATTGCTTGTTTCTCTTATATAACAAGGAGATTTCTATCATATTTTCTTTGTACGAGAAAAATGAGCAGCACCTGCAAAAAATGACCCTTGATTAAAGTCATCTAGCAAAGTTTCAGTCATGGGGCATAATACAAAAATACAACAGAAGTGTAATATTTCTCATGTATTTCAGAGGTGTCAAAACAAAAAATATTTTCCTTTCAAGACCTTTTCATCTGATGTATCTTGAATAGTTTATAGAATATGACCCTGCTATATGTACAGTGAACACAGAAAAATGTGTTTGCCCTTTTCAGTTTGCTAAACTTTAGCATATAACTGTGAACAGATGCATTAATATTCTGGTAACATCTACTATATCAGACAATGCAAGTTTATTTTCTAACCTAGTCTAAAGGTCCATGGTATCTTAGATGCAGGTGGCTTCAATCAAATTTACTTTGACATTTGAGGTCACCCCACTTTATGCTTTGAAAACACTTAGTGGTTATGACACTAATACAACTTTATTCCTCACTTCCTTAAAGTACTAGAATTTCCAAATAAACTTTGTTTTCAGTGACATTCATTATTATGTATATGTTACATTGCTTTGCTAAAATAGTTTTTTTTTAAGTAATTTTGCTGAAATGTTTGAAGGTTGATTTGCCTTGCAGACAATTATAATCTTGTAGTGATTTACTTTAGCTGTATTGTACTATATTAGACCATAGTACTAATAGAAATTTAAGGGTGGTATAAACAGTGATGAAGAAATAACTGGAAAATTGTTCATCCTTACAAAGTCCTTGTTAAATAATTAACTTAAGAATTAAATTAAGAGAAGAATTCCCCGTCTGTCAGTTATCTTCTTTTTTGCCTGTTTGTTTGGTAGTGCTAACTACTGTTTTATTTTCAGAAAAAGAAAAAAAGATAACACAAACAAGGAAATAAAGGCTGTCATGTCAGGGAGAGAAACTTGACACAAAATTAAAATAAATAAGTTATATGTATTATACAGTCCTTCTTCAGAGAAACTGACCGGTATTTATAGAATAATATTAAAAAATAATCCTTCTAGCAAAAACAATAATAGCATTGACAATGTAGTATATCACTAGTCACAGTAATGTCAGAAAATGCATAAAACCAATAGCCTGACAGTAGCATACAATATATGCCACCAACTTACAACTGTCAAATGTCCCTATTTTTAGAGACAATTTTAATTTTATTCCATTACATTTCCCTACTAAGGGTGGACATTGTTTTGAGAAGTTCTCAGTTAATAACATCAGTGTTTCAAATGTGTTGTTAGTTTGGAGCATTTTCTCCTAATTATTTTTTGTTTTGTTTTATCTTATACTCTGGAGGTATATATTATCTTCTTTCGGCTTTTCCCGGTTAGGGGACGCCACAGCAGATCACCTGTCTGCTCATGATTGGCAGTGGAGTTTTACGGTGTCGAGTTGCCAGCCCGGTGCCCAACCTTCCACAGAAGGCATACACACACACACACACACACACACACACACACACACACACACACACACACACACAACACACACACACACACGCATACACACACACACACACACACACACACACACACACACACACACACACAGACTCACACCTAGGGCCAATTTAGAGTGTCCAATCCACCTGCAGCATGTCTTTGGGATGTGGGAGGAAACCAAAGCACCCGGAGGAAACCCAAGCGACCACAGGGAGGACATGCAGACTCCGCACAGAAGGCACCCCAGCCAAGGATCAAACCGGAGAACCTCTTGCTGTGAGTTGGCAATGCTAACCACTGCACCACTGTGGCCAAAAGTTGAAAATGTAGACCAGACGCACATAATGACTTGTTTATACCTCAAATGAGAGTTGAAATAAAGATCAACATTTGCCCTTAGAGGTTCATAGGTTCATAGGTGTGTACTAGGTTAATGGCCCTGGGGCCTTTACAAGCCTGTCCATAGGATTACCCTGGCACAGTGCCACCTGACCTTAGTTCATAGTGTCTCTGTCAAGTAGAGCCACTGGAATTATCCCCAGGGTGAATTTTCTGTTTCGCATCCACTCATCAAGATTTCTCTTGAAGAGGCTCAGCGAGGTGCTTTGCTTAACATGTATGGGAAGTTTGTTCCATAGCATGAGTAATCTCTGGGTTATGAACCTGTCCCTCCAGCATGTTCTGTTAATTGTGGTAATGAAGTTGAGGTCTCCGGAGCATGTGGTGTAGAGGGATTGGGATTTCTTTAGATGTAGCATTTCTAACAGAGCTGGGTCAGACATGGCTTTGTAAATCAAGCAGAGACTGCCTCTAAGTAGGCGATATAATACAGAGAATAGTTGGAGTTTTTTGAGTCTGTCCATATAGGACAAGTGTTTAAAGCCAAGGATCCTCTTTGTAAGGTACTTTTGTGGCCTATTCAGTTGTTGCAGGTGTCTAGTGAAGTACATGCCAAATGGGGCACTGTACTTGATGATTGGGCTAATGAGGGAAGAGTAGAGGGAGACAATGACCTCTTTCTTCCTGGATGCAAAACCCTTAGTAATGAGATGTGCCACATAGAAGGACTTTCTGACCACAGTGGCAATGTGGTGATCAAAAGAGAAGTTGCTGTCAACTTGTGTTCCCAGATCTCTTATAATGCCTTCTGTGTTCAGTGAACTATCATCAATGTGGTAATTCATGGTAACTGGGTTTTTTCCCAAATGGGATGAGAACACATTTTTTGGCATTGAACTTAAGACCATGGTTCTGACACCAGTCGTTGGTCTCAGTGAGGCCATTCTGTAGGATGTCAACATCACTTGAGGAGTTAATAATAGCTCCCAACTTGCAATCGTCTGCAAACTTTGTCAGCCAGAGTCCCTTCATATTGGCCTGGACTTCAGAGAAGTAGACACCAAACAGGACAGGACCCAAGACCAAACCCTGTGGGACTCCACTCATGATAAGATGGCAGTCTGAGATGGAGTCAGCTACTTTCACACTGTGGGTTCTATCTGTGAGCCAGTTTGCAACCCACCTAGTGTTATAGGGGTTGATGCCAAGCTTAGTGAGTTTTTCTATGATTCATGCATGGGGAATGGTATCAAAACCCTTGGCCAGATCAAAGTAGGCTGTATGAACCACCTTGCCTTCACCCACAGCTCTGGTGACTGACTCAAAGAAGTCAACCAAGTTGAGCAGGCATGATCTACCCTTCATAAAACCAAACTGTGTGGGATCCAGAGTTTGGAGATTCCCTATATCCTTGTTTATTAGGTCCATGATGATGCGTTCTATAGTTTTGCATATCAGACTCATCACGCTAATGGGGCAATAGTTCCCAGGGTCTGTATTCAATCCTCCTTTGTGGAGAGGGATAACTGTAGCAGTGTGACATTCGGTAGGGACAAAGCCTGAGGTGATGCTGTGATTGAACAGGAAACACAGGTGAGGTGCCAGTTCACTCTGTAGTTCATGTAGAACACAACCAGGGATATTGTCAGGTCCCACAGAAGCTGTATTCTTGGCCTTGGACAGTGGTGGTTTAACCTGTGCAGCAGTAATACTGGGTGCCTGGCAATCTGCTGGTATTGTGATTGGTCCTTTGGGAGGGAGGGGTAAAGTTTTCACTGAATCTGTCAGCCAGTATACTGGCAATATCTGTTGGTTTGGTATAGGAGGTACCATTTTGCAGTAGCTCAGAGCAAATCTGAGTATTGCCGTGGAAATTCTGTACATAACTATAGAAGGCCTTGTGGTTGTCTTTACTATCTGCTGCAATTCTGTTTTCATAACTAGCTTTAGAGGATTTGATGAGGGATCTCAACTTTTTGTTGAGGCTGACAAGGAAGGTTTTCCAGTCTTGGGACTTCACCTTATTCCACATCAGTTTCCTCCTTCTTTTGTAGAGTTTGTTTATGGCAGGGGACAACCAGATTGGCTTCCTTTTTATGGAGGAGAGCGACTTGGTTAACCTGGCAGACTCCATTAATTGATGTCTAGTAAAATACCCAGTGACTCAGCATAATAATGCTTCTTCATTAAAACTACCCAATGAATGTGACTTCCAACCTTTTCGACATCCTCATAATACATTTCCTGAGGAGACACAATAGTCTCCAAAATGTGGAGCTTGAGGCATGTAGCATTCTAATCTAAATACGATTAAATTCCTAAATTTTATGAAATGCTTTCTCAGTACCATCCAAAAGAGGGACAAGCTCTGGTGATTTTACAAGGTTCTGGAGCCGTGTACTCATTTATATCAACTACAGAGTAAAAGGAGAGTATCATTTCAAGAGTATTAAAAAACATAACATAGTTGTAGGTAACAATGCTGATGTAGGTAGATGCACAGATTGCTTTGCAGCTCATGATACCTAGCTGTTGTCTGAGGGAAAAGCTGAAGAATCCACCAGCAGTTTCACCTACCCTGAAAAGGAATAAGAAAAAGATGAATGCAAAGCTTTATATGCACCAAAAATATACAATGCTTTACAGAAATTGTCATTAAGTAATTCCTTCCAATGGAGGACTAGAAGTTTGCACAGCACCTTCCAATGGGTGGAATCTAAACTTCTCGATAGAATAAAATTATGTCCTCATAAAGGCAGATTGGATAGTTTAAACTGGCCATAAATGTGTGTGTGCAAGTGTGTGATGTGAAAGCACTACCATTGCAGGGATATCCAGCTGGCAGTTCAAACCTGGGCTCTAGATGACTGTCACTGTTGAAGTGACACCCCAACCCATGTGCAAAATTAGGAAAGGGGGTTGTGGATGGATGGATGGATGGATGGATGGATGGATGGATGGATGGATGCATGGATGGATGCATGGATTCTAAACCAGTGTTCATATCTCTGGAACCATAGGGGTAACTAAAGAAGCATAAATGGCAAACTCTTCAGCACAAACTGTTTTTATTGCAGTAGTATTCTTTAGGTTCTGTCTTAAACTGCATTTTACAAGTCCTACTAAACATAGTAACTATTAAGTTTGCAATGTTTGGTAAATAACTTACAATATCTCAGCAACCACGCAAGTTGCACACATACTTTTGGCAGAATTTTGTTCACCCAGCTGAGGGCTTTTATATCTGTCTTACTTGGTTGTCAAGATATTTAGAAAAAAACATAACATTTATGACAATATAAATGAATATTATATGAGCAGCAATTAATATATCTTTACCTGCACTAGACAGTGGTCAACTCTCAATTCAGTTGTGTATGCCACTGTGCAGGCTTTAAGACAAAATATTTTAATATTTTGTATGTACCATGGTTTTGGAATTATTGATGCAACTAAGAATAAGCAATATTTCATGTCTAGAGGCATCACTAGTAAGAAAATGCAGAGGCATCTGGAGGCGTTATTCAGTTATAATGAATTAAGGACTCCTAGATCATAACTCACCAAAATAGAGGTTACAAAATTTGCTTTACCACTCCATACAAACCTAGAAAGTCATATAATGAGGAGAGCGCAGATGTTGTAAGTGATAATTTATCATTAAGGGGGTAAAATAGAACCCAAATTTCAATTAAAAAAAAATAACCCTCTCCCCATTTTATATGCCATATCCTTATTCTAATGCCTACTTTGAAGCATGGCAACAACAACCTCCCAGGCATAAAATGTTTACTAACGTCTGAGAGATTGAATCATTATTTACCAAACAATGAAATCTGTACATTTTAGCACATCTTGGAAGTCATACCTCAGTACATTTTCTGGTACTGTGTACCAATTATGTAACCAGTCCTGCAAAAATGAAAACTAAACAGCAAACATAATGCAGATCAGCTTTCATTCAGCCTGCCAGTGCATGCTACTAAGCAACAATATAAATGCATTTAGATATGTGGTACCTTTGCCTGGTTGCTAGGTAGCCTTGATGGGAGAGATCCCCAACAAAACAAACACAAAATATCTATCCAAAGTCAGGCAGATCAGTTACCTGCATTGCAATGAGGTATATCATAGTGGGTTGTAAAGGGCATTGTGACAAGCTGTAATAAGCTAGGAAAATGTAATTTTTGTAGACAGGAAATGCATGAAAAGTGAAATTAGTTGTACTAAAGCTGTAATGAATTAAAAAAAAATCAAACAATTCTTTAAAAGGATAAAGTTGCACAAAGTTGACTTTTATTAAATATGTAACAATTAAAAGATGTGTGGCATTATAAATAATTAACATAACGTCACATTGTCCAGCTCTATTAGGTAATTAGGTAGAGAGATGAAGCCCTAATTATTACACAGATGACCTGAGATCAGTTAGTAACCTGATCATTGGAGGAGATCAGTGGGGGAAAAATGGGAAAGGGAAGTGCTGATACCAGATCACCCATTTTTGGGGGGATGAAGATAATCCAGCTCACTACAATGCCAGCACCTCTAGTGTGCAGCACTTAAGGCCACAGATGTGCATGTCATAGCTAAGCCACACCCATGATGCAGCTTTCATGGGGCGTAGGCAGGAATGTAAATTCCCACAGAGGAAGGGCTTCATATCAATCACTGGGAGGTGGAGCTAGAACCTTAACCAGGAAAAAATCCTGACGGATACATCAAAGACAACCTCTGTGATCGGCTGTTGCCAAAGGGGAAACAAATATGCTTACTGAGAATTGGGGCTAAAGGATGACAAGTAGTGGGAGGATAAAAAATTATACAAAACATTAAACATTTGCTACTGCAGAAATGTCTTGCAGTTTGAAAGTGAAAGTACATCCACTGTGCCAGCTTCTGCAATGCTTGAAACCTAATGATCATTGTAAGATAATATTCTAGTTCAAGGTGTGCTATTATGTAACTATGGGAACACGAAAGCATCTATCAGCATTTAAAATTGAAGCCTATGGGAAATGTATGTCAGAGTATATGCTTAGCTACAATTTGCTGGGTACGGTCTAGCTGACAGAGTTTACTGTGTGTCATCTGACTGACTGGTCAGAGCATTTTAGTTTAAATCCCTTGTGCAAGATTATTCTTCTTTGAATATTTACTATTCATGCTTTATTCTATTTATTTCAAGGAAAGAGTTTTTATTTTTTAAATGCTTGTGGCTACGGATTTGTTATTTATTTCTTTATTTGTGCACTTATGGGTTTGTCTTTAAACTGGCACTATTAATTGCTTAATTGCTTAGTATCTGTCTATCAAACAGTCATTAACATGAGTTAAATACTACTATTCAAATATTCAAAGGTTGACTTACTTTAGGGAAAACAGTAATTTCTGCTCTTGATTTTGTAAATGAAGTCTGGCTGTTGGCAGCATCATTGTGAACTGGGGGAGAGCATGTTGGTGCAAGAGATTTATAATTTACCTTACCTTTAATGTCTGCAAAGTGTGTGTGCATGTGTGTGTGTGTGTGTGTGTGTGTGTGTGTGTGTGTGTGTGTGTGTGTGTGTGTGTGTGTGTGTGTGTGTAAAATATAATTTTGAAAAGTTTCAACTGCTGTCAGTAAAACTGCATTGGATGGCACAGAGCTCAGTCTAAAGTGAGTGAAGTCCTAGGTAGACCTGCAGGTGTACAGACTTATTTGGGTGTGACAGTTGTGCAGTTGTCATGGTCTTAAGTCTGCTTGCTCTTCACATGTTAACTGACTTGCAGTGTTGTGGATCAAGAAACTATATCCCTGCTCATCTCATATATACCAACTAGGATACCAAATAGTGTTTGAAATATAGAGGGTTTCTGCTCCAGTAGTAGCAACCTCACTTCCCAATAACTTCTTCTGCTTTGTAATATTATTTGTTTCTTTATATTGTAAAGTTTCCATTTACTTTAAATCTGAATATATTAAAACCTTAAATATCTAAGCCCATGATGCCCAGTGAGAGGCTTGTCCAATACATTTCCAGCATTAATCTCCAACTCTGATACAATAGCAAAGGATATAACATTTTGCCTAATTATCAACAGCATTAAGGTTACCAAAAATGTAATTCCTTGCTTTACCAGAGGCCTACTCCCGAACTTGCTTGAGATGAGTCACTGAAGGGTCCATTGCCAAAGTTAAGATGATAAGAAACACAGACACTTTTTGGGTTTCAAACCATGCTTGTAAAGTACAGGTATGTAAGGATCCTAAGGTACAACAAGCAGTTGACTCTTTATACAAGATATTTAACACAATAATAAAATAATGAAAACCCATAATAGCTCAGAGAAGAAATCAGATATGACAAAACTGTTTTTCAATGTTTATAGTAAGCATCACTAAGAAGGCAATGCCAGGATATGTAGCACCCAACTGAGCTAAAACTCTACAGATGTCTTAACCCTGTCTTCCTCCTGCCAGTCCAGCTGATCTAAAGCCAATGAAGAAGATAAGAAATTACTATTTCTAGAAGACATAATATGTAAATATGACTTTTAATCAGTAACTGCCACTGAATTGTGCCCATGGTTAATGCAGTCAGAAAGGTCTTTCCATGGTTTCTGAAACATGGCAATGGCTGCCTGCTCCAAAATGGAGACACCTCATCATCTGTTCCACCATGACATGTAAACTGGAAACTTTCTAAAGCAATAAGCAACAGATATTTGTCTGTCTTGAAGCAATATGGCCCTGACGCCTTCTCTGGCTTTCCACTAAGAATGGAAGTTAAATGCTTCCTGTTATGTTATGGGAAGATTGTCTTGGTGGGATGTAAGGTGAAACTATGGCAGCATAGACACTTTCTCATCCAGTCTGTATGTCAGACATCTGATTGTTTATCTTTTCTACTGTTTAAAAGACTAGAAAAATTCCTGACACTTTTCCTGACTGAACAAGGCAGGCTGATTCATTTAACTCTTGTAAAATAAAGAGAGATGCAAGAAGTAAACTTTTGTTGAACATGTTTAAAGTATTCAGCCCAAAGGAGTGCATTTCCTGCAGACATGCAATATCATACTTTTGGAATATGAGGTACTCAAACAGCTTATGTTATATACTGGATTACTAAATATATTTAATGATAAGATATTATGTTTCATGCTGTCTAACAGTATACATTTCTTACTACCACCCTGGAGACCAACAACATGTCATGGAGTCATGTAATAAATGGCAGATCAAGATAATGGCCCAAGACATTCATTGTAACATTGCAGCATCCCTCATGTTTCCTCGTTGAAGTGACCCAAAATTTGTGTTAAATACGTGGTATATAGTTTTAATGCTGATGTGCTTGCTGCAGTGATATGCATATCATGCAGTAAAAAGTTCTAGAGAATCCTCCATTTTGATAGTACACTTCAATAAGGCAAGATCATATACATAATGCTTGTGCTGTTTATCATGCATACTGACATTACATGGTGAAAGGATTGTAGACATATTTGCTAGAATTGACGACATGTATCTGCAGAGATGAAGAAATGTACTTGTCTTCAACAGCTTATTTGTTTATAACTACAAAAGAAGTGTACTCAGATGAAATATGTTTCAAATACAAGTACAAGTAATACCTTTAGTGAATGGAAATTTGATATAAAATGGGAAGTTCTGGATCCAGCCATTTGATTATATGTGTATTAGCCAAGAAGCCTGAAAAGGTATAGTGTGTTACATTGCTGCATGCTACTGTGGAAAAAGCCACAAATATATGTAACTCATTTACTTTCCTTGAAGTGCAAAAAGACAAAACTGCAGCACTTACAGAAAGATTTGGGAATTATTGCAAGCTCAGAAAGAATTACCCATTTATTCACAACTTATTCAATACATCATGCAGAGACCTACAGAGGTTATAAACGCTTATATTTCTCAGGTAAATAACTGAATAAAAGACTGTGATTCTTGTAAGTGCATTATTCAGCAGTAAAAGATAAAATTATCTAGTTATGCAAGAAATGATGAAACACGGCATCAGTACTTAAGAGAAACGTATCTGAACTTATCAAAAGCTCTAGATTTCTACAAAGGAAATAAAACTACTAGTGTGTAGCTGATTGAATTGACTGTGAAAAAAGATGCTTGAAAGTTAAAATGATAACCATATAAAAAGACTACAAATAAGAAATAAAGTGAAGCTATGAATGAAAGTGTCTCATGAGAACTCAAAAAGTAGTCTAGGCAAATTCTTGTGCAAGTTTAATTTATCTAAATCTTTTAAAAAATCTAAATAAAGTGAAATATCTTTTGCTATAGGTGTGGCTTCTGCACTGCTCTACTTTCATTGGCACCAGTAGTGTTCCAAAGAGACTACGCAGGTAACGGGAGGCTGTCATGTATTGTAAACAAAATAGAAACGCTGCTAGTGAGAGGTCAAAAAGAAGAGTATGACAAGACTCTGATATTGTTTCAAGTTTAATAATGGCAAATCTCAACTAATTGTGTTGAATCTGAAATCCATAGGTCATACTGTAATGTCAAAGAGTCTGAATCCTGACATAGATTCAAGTCAAATGAATTGAAATATCCATATGCAAAGGCCAGAAGACAAGCTGGATATAGAAGGAATGACATATTTATTTGCAAAGTTTGTCCCTAACATACCTGAGTAATACGTACCTCGGCAAAACAGCTATAACCAAGAAAATCATTTATAAATGCTTAAGAAGCTGTTTACAGATGCATACATTTTTGTGTACTGTGATGTGAAGAGAATGGACCAGCTGGCTATACGTTAAGTTAATTTACAGATGGACACAACATATAGAAAAGATACTAATGACCATAGTGAACAAATGTGAGAAATTCCATGAATATTTCTACAGTAAACAAGAAATGGCAGAAGTGGACATCAAACATTTGCAAATTATATACTGAAAATGCTTGTATCGCTGAGAAAGGAGAGGATTTGACATGAATGAATCAGGCAAGGAACTACACATAGCAGATATGTTGAATACAGCATATTTACAAATGATCCATGAAGAATTTTTCAAAAAAGAATTAAATACTCTGACCAACTAAAAAAACTAAAATAAAATAAAATAAAATAATTCATAGATGTACTGATATCAACTTGGAAATGCATCATACTGAAACAAATACAAATAAAAATGGAAGACCTGAGGAAAAATATTCAGTAAGGAAAGAAATTCAGGCCTATTTCTTCTCTAAAGGAATAAATATGTTGTAGCTAATGCCTCAGTGTTCAAAATTGACAAACTAAAAGTTCCTAATCAACTGAGAAAACAATTACTTGAGAATATACAATTATCAAATATGTGAAGAGTAAATTTCAGAGAAACAGGAAACAGTGTAATGTTTTGGCCTAAAATGTTGATTCTTCTAGAACGGGTAATCCAGAGCTGTGCTACTGGCAATGCCTACCACAACAGCAATCCACAGGAAAAGATGGCACCATTCCCAGAATGGGTCTATACTTGTTTCAGTTCAAATAAACCAAGTATCTCTTATGTGTACATCATTATTTCCAGTGCTCTGAAATAATCAATTTGACAGTCATGCCATGTAAATATGATTAATGCATTAAAGTCTATATTCACCATCAAGATCCACCTCAGATAATCATATCTGACAGTGATCTGCAATAAAAAGATTCATCATATGATGTCCAGCCCATACTATCAGTAATCCGGTGGACAACCAGACTAAACTAATCAAACTATAAAAAATTTCATGAGAAAGAACAGTTGGAAAACCTATGTGAATTGTCACCTCACAGTTTTTAAATACAGGAATACAATAATTTAATCTCTTGACTTGCTCAACTATAAATGGACAGAAATTTGAAAAGCAAATCATCTTTTTTAACTACATTGTTTACTTATTTTAACTACATTATTGATTCCTGAAAATTAATACAAAGAAAATGAAATGCTATAAGAAATAAGCAGAGGAGTACTGTTATTAGAGAAACGCTAGCAAACTACCAAACTGACATATAATAGAAGAAGTAAGAAAATAAGAGCCATAGGGAAACTGTAGCCTAAAGCTGTGGAATCTGAATCAAGATCCTGCATTGTTCATGAGGAAAATGGAATGTTATATAGGAGGAAACAGATACATGCACAATGCACATATGTTAAAGTTCCAGGAAGCTGAACAACCAAATGTGTCACAACCAGTCCTGTTGCAAGAAAATAGAGACTAGTCTGTAAGAAATAAGTCAGCCAAGAACTGCAGGGTGAAACTTTTGAAGTTGTGGCACCATATGTAGCTGTGGCGCAGCACAGACTGCCCAAAAACAAAGACTGTGTGTCCAGGCTTCCACTATGTAAGATGGACATGTGATCCCTCAGAAACTGCTTTGGTAGTAGCAACCAAGCAAAACATTAAAGCAATACTCACATTAATGGTGCAGATTGAACATAATTTTTGTAGTTTGGCAAGCTTCCCTACACTTGTCTGGCACAACCTTGAACTTATATATATATATATATATATATATATATATATATATATATATATATATATATATATATATATATATATATGGTACTTATGTATTATCGCGACCAGATTTTCATGATAATACCACTTGCTTCCCAATATGTGAATGTAAACAGAAATGTATACAGAATCACACTGACAAAGTGAACTTTATGAAAAAAACAAAAACAGTATAAAATTTAAGAAATTAGTGCTTGTTTCATGCTATGCCATTTCCCAACATCGTGTCACTGAAAATACATTTTCTACAACAGTTATGTGGAAGACACGTTCCATGTCCAGAAATATGTTGCCCAAACCATCTGGAAGACATTCACAAGTATGCTATCCAAAACATCCAGTAAACATTGTAAGAGTAACTACCATCCAAAAAAATAAATAAATCTGGTGCTGTCACATACTACATACATGTTTTTCATAGTACCACCTAACACCGCATGTTACATTAACTTTAGCCTCTGTTGTACAAGACCTTTATCTCCCACATGTCACATTAACTTTAGCCTCCATCACATTGTTTACTCTGTTATTCCCTTTAACTGAAATTATGTTCCATTTGTAAAATAAAAGCAATTATTTACACAAAAAATGTACTGCTCCAGATTTCTTACTCTCATAGAAATGTATAAGCAATTTTGTAACAATTCTTCTTGCAGTACGGCAGCAGTACAAACAAACATTTCCCAGGTGTCCTCGATTCATTTCCTGCAGTACGGCAGCAGTACAAACAAACATTTCCCAGGCATCCTCGATTCATATCCTGCAGTACGGCAGCAGTACAAACAAACATTTCCCAGGCGTCCTCGATTCATTTCCTGCAGTATGGCAGCAGTACAAACAAACATTTCCCAGGCGTCCTCGATTCATTTCCTGCAGTATGACAGCAGTGCAACCAGTTTAGAAGTATGCAAAACAAGATTCACATTTCCACGTTCATTTAGGTTACGAATTTGGGACAAACCACATCCAACCATACGTTCTCTCCCACAATCTGTTTTTGCCCCAACAAGTGTATTACCGCAACTGTGAAAATCTGGTTGCGATAATACGTAAGTATCATTTTACACATTTACATTTACATTTTATACATATATCAACTCTACAGTTTCATAACTGTGAGGAAGGGAAAACTCCAAACAACAATGCACAGCACTGTTCAGCAATCATGCGCACGTGCACACACACACACACACACACACACACACGCACACACACACACACACACACACACACACACACACACTCACTCACTCACACACACACACAAAAACATACGCATTCACATACAGATATACACATACGCAAAAATGGAATATACGAGATATGGAATGCACAGCTTCTTGCCTACATGAGCAGTGTCACTGTGCAGTTTTTTATGCATCTTGACAGTACAATGTTTTTACTAATAGCACAGTTGTATCTATTTATCCCCTGTGCCCTCTTGATTCTATACACAATCACAGCAGGCCTGGCTACACTATACATTATATACTAAGCATATAAAAGATGCAAATAGATACCTCCCATAATGAAAAATAATAACAACACTCACCCAACAAAATTAAAGAACTTATTATACATCAATAACAATGTAACAATGTCAACCTTTCATGAACTATTGTATATAAATTAACCAGTGCATCAGGTCCCAGTTGGTTGAGGTGTTCCTGCCTCACCTCCCCCTGAAAGGCTTGTAAAAGCATAAGTATGAAATACTTTCCCCACCACGGAACTTGTTTTAATAAGGTGCTCCTACCTCACCTCCCCCTGAAAGGCTTGTAAAACCATAAGTATGGAAGACATTCCCGACCACGAAACTTGTTTTAATAAGGTGTTCCTACCTCACCTCCCCCTGAAAGGCTTGTAAAAGCATAAGTACAGAAGACTTTCCCCACCACGGAACTCGTTTTAATAAGGTCAATATCCACTTAAATACATTGCCACCTGTAGACCTAACAAACTGGGTCCAAAAAAGCACTGGTGAATGTCCCCATAACTCCCACTTGTAATTCTGTTTATGCTGATAAGCATTAGGTTGGAAGGGTTAGACTTTCCTGTAGCCTTCCTTCTTCCCCAATTAAGGTAAAAACAGCGTGCTTTCTACTGTTCAACAGACGAGCGTAGTGTACTCTGCACCTCCAAACAGTGCATTTCTCAATAAACTAGGTGAAACAAGTGTGCTACAAAAGGGAATTGGAAAATGGCCTCTATGCATTGTAAATTGAGAAGCAGGCAGGGAACTGTGTAGTTTTTAAGAGTAGGGCCTAGGAACAGAGTATTGGGCATATAAAAAGAAACAAAAAAGCGTGCTTGTAACTCATACCTGCACATGCTGCCTCTAGGCATCTGCTTTACTGGTTTAGCCCAGTTTCAGCCCTTCACCTCTCCCCTCTCTCAGGTAATCAGAGGTTACATAATCACCTACCTGACCAGCCATTTTCAAATTACCCAGTGCATCAGGTCCCAGTCGGTTGAGGTATGTTCACATACTTTGTATTTAATTCTTGTTTCTTTTCTGAGCTCAATGTACTAACTGTTTACTGCATTTACTCGCAAACTGAAACCTTGAAGAATTAAGGCATGTTTATTGGTACCAGCTGCTACAAATTACTCGCAAACTGCTGTTGATATTGTATCCATTTATTGTTGTTTGCACTGACTTAGTGGTCTGTCCTGGGTAGTGTAGCATTGATAAGAGACAGAAATAATTAATATTAACTGAGCCCATAAGGCAGATATATAGGAAAGAGTGCTGCTGTTTGTTAATACTAAAACATGCACATGGATTTGTTTGATAATCATGTATACTGAATGTCTGAATGATTAACTCTGTTCTTGGTATAGTACTAAGAATCATATTCCCTCTCTGCGTGTTCCTACCTCACCTCCCCCTGAAAGGCTTGTAAAAGCATAAGTACGGAAGACTTTCCCCACCATGGAACTTGTTTTAATAAGGTCAATATCCACTTAAATACATTGCCACCCATAAACCTAACAAATTGAGTCCAAAAAAGCACTGGTGAATGTCCCCATAACTCACGCTTGTAATCTGTTTATGCTGATAAACATTAGGTTGGAAGGGTTAGACTTTCCTGTAGTCTTCTTTCTTCCCCAATTAAGGTAAAAACAGCGTGATTTCTACTGTTCAACAGATGAGCGTAGTGAGCTCTGCACCTCCAAACAGTGCATTTCTCAATAAACTAAGTGAAACAAGTGTGCTACAAAAGGGAATTGGAAAACGGCCTCTCTGCATTGTAAATTGAGAAGCAGGCAGGGAAATGTGTAGTTTTTAACAGTAGGGACTAGGAACAGAGTATTGGGCATATAAAAAGAAACAAAAAAGCGTGCTTGTAACTCATACCTGCACATGCCGCCTCTAGGCATCTGCTTTACTGGTTTAGCCCCACTCCACGCCCCATCCTGCCCCCATATCCTACCTGCCCCAGTAGTACCACGTCTATGGTACCACTGGCATGCCCCCTTAATTAGCTAACCAACTACATGTGCTCCTAGAACACAGCAAACTCCTAGCACAATAATACACCTTCTATCCACCCCATTATCCATATTAACCCACCCACAGCTATTCTATTCTCTAATCTTTTATCCACAACATACACTCAATACAGACCCTACCCTAGTAATTTACTATGACTACAGCTAAAACACTAATGCTGCTACCCTTAGTATCCATGCTATTCATTCCTTATCACCTAAGCTCCTATGAATATGTAAGGCATCTTGAAATCCAATACCCAAACGCTCATACAGACACCAATCCAGCATTTAATAAGTTTATCCACCACATAACCACCCCCTCTCCTAATTCCTCACCCACCCAATTACTATCACCTGGCTAAATACCGCTACATTAGCTTAAAAACCAAAAGCTATGAAAAAATCATAAACAAATTTTTAAGACTCATAAGAAACTTAAAAATTAATCTTATTAGGGATGGAGACATCCACTCCAACCCTGGCCCATCCACAACAGTAGACCCAAGCACACCATCTAACAACCCAATGTGTACTACCCAGACTGATAGACTTCCAAACTCATTTCTGGTCTGTCATCTCATCATCAGAAGCCTAAACAACAAGATCCATAGCCTACATGGACTATTAGCTGTTCACTCCCCTGATATCCTCTGCCTCACTGAAACCTGGCTAAAACCAATAACCAAAAATAACGAAATAACCCCCCACAGTACAACATCCTTAGACTGGACCAGATCTCCAGGAAAGGTGGCGGGGTAGCTGTACTATACAAGTCCACCCTAACAATAACAATTGACACACAACAGCCACCCTAGTTTGGCAATGCAGAAATTCTCATCACCAAACTAATAATAAACAAAAATAAATGCAGCTACATTGTCTGCATTTATATTCCACCCAGCAAGAATGATGATACTCTAGAAAATATCTTACATTGGCTAGCTTCTAACTATCCCCAGGAAACCATTGTCTTGGGGGACTTTAACATTGATTGGAACACATGTTCCTCTGAAACTCCCTTCACCCATTTAAACCTCCATGGGTTTACTCAGATCATTGCCACCCCCACCAGATTTAACAAAAATAGAATCAAAGACAGTATCCTCGATTGGATACTTATTAACAGCCACCCCCAAAAGTACAAGTCAGGTACATTACCCGATGATCTAAGTGAGCACTGCCTTTCCTATATTATTAGGCTCAAAGTCGACATTCCCAACCGGCCCACCTACAAAGCTATAAGAAACATCAGGAACTTTAACCTTGACAACTTCCAAAAAGAACTCAAATCATGTAATTGGAATGTCTTGAAATGACTCCCATTACAAGAAGCAGTTGAGTACTTCAATACCAAATTTCTGGCTATCCTTATCCACCATGCTCCTACCCGTACCTTGCATGTAAAAGCCACGGTTGCACCGTGGCTATCTAAAGAAACAAAAACCAAAATTAAACTAACAAGTCTATCAAGCAGTCATTAACATGAGTTAAATACTACTATTCAAATATTCAAAGGTTGACTTACTTTAGGGGAAAACAGTAGTTTCTGCTCTTGATTTTCATCTGATGCAGTCAGAAAGGTCTTTCCATGGTTTCTGAAACATAGCAATGGCTGCCTGCTCCAAAATGGAGACACCTCATCAACTGTTCCACCATGACATGTAAAGTGGAAACTTTCTACACCATCTCTAAAGCAATAAGCAACAGATATTTGTCTGTCTTGAAGCAATATGGCCCTGACGCCTTCTCTGGCTTTTCACTAAGAATGGAAGTTAAATGCTTCCTGTTATGTTATGGGAAGATTGTCTTGGTGGGATGTAAGATGAAACTATGGCAACATAGACACTTTCTCATCCAGTCTGGATGTCAGACATCTGATTGTTTATCTTTTCTACTGTTTAAAAGACTAGAAAAATTCCTGACACTTTTCCTGACTGAACAAGGCAGGCTGATTCATTTTCCTCTTGTAAAATAAAGAGAGGTGCAAGAAGTAAACTTTTGTTGAATGTGTTTAAAGTATTCAGCCCAAAGGAGTGCATTTCCTGCAGACATGCAATATCATACTTTTGGAATATGAGGTACTCAAACAGCTTATGTTATATACTGGATTACTAAATATATTTAATGATAATATATTATGTTTCATGCTGTCTAACACTATACATTTCTTACTACCACCCTGGAGACCAACAACATGTCATGGAGTCATGTAATAAATGGCAGATCAAGATAATGGCCAACACATTCATTGTAACATCGCAACATCCCTCATGTTTCCTCGCTGAAGTGACCCAAAATTTGTGTTAAATACGTGGTATATAGTTTTAATGCTGATGTGCTTGCTGCAGTGATATGCATATCATGCAGTAAAAAGTTCTTCTAGAGAATCCTCCATTTTGATAGTACACTTCAATAAGGCAAGATCATATATATATATAACGTTTGTGCTGTTTATCATGCATACTGACATTACATGGTGAAAGGATTGTAGACATATTTGCTAGAATTGACGACATGTATCTGCAGAGATGAAGAAATGTACTTGTCTTCAACAGCTTATGCGTTTATAACTACAAAAGAAGTGTACTCAGATGAAATATGTTTCAAATACAAGTACAAGTAATACCTCTAGTGAATGGAAATTTGATATAAAATGGGAAGTTCTGGATCCAGCCATTTGATTATATGTGTATTAGCCAAGAAGCCTGAAAAGGTATAGTGTGTTACATTGCTGCATGCTACTGTGGAAAAAGCCACAAATATATGTAACTCATTTACTTTCCTTGAAGTGCAAAAAGACAAAACTGCAGCACTTACAGAAAGATTTGGGAATTATTGCAAGCTCAGAAAGAATTACCCATTTATTCACAACTTATTCAATACATCATGCAGAGACCTACAGAGGTTATAAACGCTTATATTTCTCAGGTAAATAACTGAATAAAAGACTGTGATTCTTGTAAGTGCATTATTCAGCAGTAAAAGATAAAATTATCTAGTTATGCAAGAAATGATGAAACACGGCATCAGTACTTAAGAGAAACGTATCTGAACTTATCAAAAGCTCTAGTTTTCTACAAAGGAAATAAAACTACTAGTGTGTAGCTGATTGAATTGACTGTGAAAAAAGATGCTTGAAAGTTAAAATGATAACCATATAAAAAGACTACAAATAAGAAATAAAGTGAAGCTATGCATGAAAGTGTCTCATGAGAACTCAAAAAGTAGTCTAGGCAAATTCTTGTGCAAGTTTAATTTATCTAAATCTTTTAAAACATCTAAATAAAGTGAAATATCTTTTGCTATAGGTGTGGCTTCTGCACTGCTCTACTTTCATTGGCACCAGTAGTGTTCCAAAGAGACTACGCAGGTAACGGGAGGCTGTCATGTATTGTAAACAAAATAGAAACTCTGCTAGTGAGAGGTCAAAAAGAAGAGTATGACAAGAATCTGATATTGTTTCAAGTTTAATAATGGCAAATCTCAACTAATTGTGTTGAATCTGAAATCCATAGGTCATACTGTAATATCAAAGAGTCTGAATCCTGATATAGATTCAAGCCAAATGAATTGAAATATCCATATGCAAAGGCCAGAGGACAAGCTGGATATAGAAGGAATGACATATTTATTTGCAAAGTTTGTCCCTAACATACCTGAGCAATAAGTACCTCGGCAAAACAGCTATAACCAAGAAAATCATTTATAAATGCTTAAGAAGCTGTTTACAGACGCATACATTTTTGTGTACTGTGATGTGAATGAGGCTATTCTGTAGCAAGTAAATGCCAGGCAGAGAGGTATAGAACATGTGACTTTAAAGAGAATGGACCAGCTGGCTATACGTTAAGTTCATTTACTGATGGACACAACATATAGAAAAGATACTAATGACCACAGTGAACAAATGTGAGAAATTCCATGAATATTTCTACAGTAACAAGAAATGGCAGAAGTGGACATCAAACATTTGCAAATTATATACTGAAAATGCTTGTATCGCTGAGAAAGGAGAGGATGATACTTAATCTCCAGAAATATGATATGACATGAATGAATCAGGCAAGGAACTACACATAGCAGATATGTTGAATACAGCATATTTACAAATGATCCATGAAGAATTTTTCAAAAAAGAATTAAATACTCTGACCAACTAAAAAAAATAAAATAAAATAAAATAATTCATAGATGTACTGATATCAACTTGGAAATGCATCATACTGAAACAAATACAAATAAAAATGGATGACCTGAGGAAAAATATTCAGTAAGGAAAGAAATTCAGGCCTATTTCTTCTCAAAAGGAATAAATATGTTGTAGCCAATGCCCCAGTGTTCAAAATTGACAAACTAAAAGTTCCCGATCAACTGAGAAAACAATTACTTGAGAATATACAATTATCAAATATGTGAAGAGTAAATTTCAGAAAAACAGGAAACAGTGTAATGTTTTGGCCTCAAATGTTGATTCTTATAGAACAGGTAATCCAGAGCTGTGCTACTGGCAATGCCTACCATAACAGCAATCCACAGGAAAAGATGGCACCATTCCCAGAATGGGTCTATACTTGTTTCAGTTCAAATAAACCAAGTATCTCTTTTGTGTACATCATTATTTCCAGTGCTCTGAAATAATCAATTTGACAATCATGCCATGTAAATATGATTAATGCATTAAAGTCTATATTCACTGGTCAAGATCCACCTCAGATAATCATATCTGACAATAATCTGATCTGCAATAAAAAGATTCATCATATGATGTCCAGCCCATACTATCAGTAATCCAGTGGACAACCAGACTAAACTAATCAAACTATAAAACATTTCATGAGAAAGAACAGTTGGAAAACCTATGTGGATTATCACCTCACAGTTTTTAAATACAGGAATGCAATAATTTAATCTCTTGACTTGCTCAACTATAAATGGACAGAAATTTGAAAAGCAAATCATCTTTTTTAACTGCATTGTTTACTTATTTTATCTACATTATTGATGCCTGAAAATTAATAGAAAAAGAAAATGAAATGCTATAAGAAATAATCAGAGAAGTACTGTTATTAGAGAAACTCTAGCAAACTACCAGACGTACATATCATAGAAGAAGTAAGAAAATAAGAGCCATAGGGAAACTGTAGCCTAAAGCTGTGGAATCTGAATCAAGATCCTGCATTGTTCATGAGGAAAATGGAATGTTATATAGGAGGAAACAGATACCTGCACAATGCACATATGTTAAAGCTCCAGGAAGCTGAACAACCAAATGTGTCACAACCAGTCCTGTTGCAAGAAAATAGAGGCTAGTCTGTAAGAAATAGGTCAACCAAGAACTGCAGGGTGAAACTTTTGAAGTTGTGGCACTATATGTAGCTGTGGTGCAGCACAGATTGCCCAAAAAGAAAGACTGCGTGTCCAGGCTTCCACTACGTAAGATGGACATGTGATCCCTCAGAAACTGCTTTGGTAGTAGCAACCAATCAAAACATTAAAGCAATACTCACATTAATGGTGCAGATTGAACATAATTTTTGTAGTTTGGCAAACTTCCCTACACTTGTCTTGTACATCCTTGAACTTACATATACATATATATATATATATATATATATATATATATATATATATATATGGTACTTATGTATTATCGCAACCAGATTTGCATGATAATACTACTTGCTTCCCGATATGTGAATGTAAACAGAAATGTATGCAGAATCACACTGACAAAGTGAACTTTATGAAAAAAACATTGTTTAGATAGGAAAAACAGTATAACATTTAAAAAAATGAGTGCTTCTTTCAAGCTATGCCGTTTCCCAACATCATGTCGCTGAAAATACATTTTCTACAATAGTTATGTGGAAGACACGTTCCATGTCCAGAAATATGTTGCCCAAACCATCCGGAAGACATTCACAAGTATGCTATCCAAAACATCCAGTAAACATTGTAAGAGTAACTACCATCCAAAAAAATAAATAAATTTGGTGCTGTCACATACTACATACATGTTTTTCATAGTACCACCTAACACCACATGTCACATTAACTTTAGCCTCTGTTGTACAAGACCTTTATCTCCCACATGTCACATTAACTTTTGCCTCCGTCACATTGTTTACTCTGTTATTCCCTTTAACTGAAATTATGCTCCATTTGTAAAATAAAAGCAATTATTTACACAAAAAATGTGCTGCTCCAGATTTCTTATTCTCATAGAAATGTATAGGCAATTTTGTAACAATCCTTCTCGCAGTACGGCAGCAGTACAAACAAGCATTTCCCAGGCGTCTTCGATTCATTTCCTGCAGTGCAACAGCAGTACAAACAAACATTTCCCAGGCGTCCTCGATTAATTTCCTGCAGTACGGCAGCAGTACAAACAAACATTTCCCAGGCGTCCTCGATTCATTTCCTGCAGTACGGCAGCAGTACAAACAAACATTTCCCAGGCGTCCTCGATTCATTTCCTGCAGTACGGCAGTATTTCAAACAAACATTTCCCAGGTGCCTTCGATTCATTTCCTGCAGTATGACAGCAGTACAAACAAACATTTCCCAGGCGTCCTCGATTAATTTCCTGCAGTACGGCAGCAGTACAAACAAACATTTCCCAGGCGTCCTCGATTTATTTCCTGCAGTACAGCAGCAGTACAAACAAACATTTCCCAGGCATCTTCGATTCATTTCCTGCAGTATGGCAGCAGTACAAACAAACATTTCTCAAGCGTCCTCAATTCATTTCCTGCAGTACGGCAGCAGTACAAACAAACATTTCCCAGGCGTTCTCGATTCATTTCCTGCAGTACGGCAGCAGTACAAACAAGCATTTCCCAGGCATCCTCGATTCATTTCCTGCAGTACGGCAGCAGTACAAACAAACATTTCCCAGGCATCTTCGATTCATTTCCTGCAGTATGACAGCAATGCAACCAATTTAGAAGTATGCAAAACATGATTTGCATTTCCACGTTCATTTAGGTTATGTATTTGGGACAAACTAGGTTGTACCCACAGAAAACATCATATAAAACCATACGTTCACTCCCACAATCTGTTTTTGGCCCAACAAGCGTATTACCGCAACCACGAAAATCTGGTTGCGATAATACGTAAGTACCATTTTACACATTTACATTTACATTTTATACATATATCAACTCTACAGTTTCATAACTGTGAGGAACGGAAAAACTCCCAACAACAATGCACAGCACTCTTCAGCAATCATGTGCTCGCACACACACACACACACACACACACACACACACACACACACACACACCTACACTCACCCATACACACACACACACACACACACATACAAAAACATACACATTCACATACAGATATACACATACGCAAAAAGGGAATATACTAGATATGGGATGCACAGCTTCTTGCCTACATGAGCAGTGTCACTGTGCAGTTTTTTATGCATCTTGACATTACGTTTTTACTAAAAGCACAGATGTATCTATTTATCCCCTGTGCCCTCTTGATTCTATACACAATCACAGCAGGCCTGGCTATACTATACATTATATACTAAGCATATAAAAGATGCAAATAGATACCTCCCATAATGAAAAATAATAACAACACTCACCCAACAAAATTAAAGAACTTATTATACATCAATAACAATGTAACAACGACAACCTTTCATGAACTATTATATATAACTATTGTATATTAATTAACCAGTGCATGAGGTCCCAGTCGGTTGAGGTGTTCCTACCTCACCTCCCCCTGAAAGGCTTGTAAAAGCATAAGTACGGAAGACTTTCCCCACCACGGAGCTTGTTTTAATAAGGTGCTCCTACCTCACCTCCCCCTGAAAGGCTTGTAAAAGCATAAGTATGGAAGACATTCCCCACCACGAAATTTGTTTTAATAAGGTGTTCATACCTCACCTCCCTCTGAAAGGCTTGTAAAGGCATAAGTATGGAAGACTTTCCCCACCACGGAACTTGTTTTAATAAGGTCGATATCCACTTAAATACATTGCCACCTGTAGACCTAACAAACTGGTTCCAAAAAAGCATTGGTGAATGTCCCCATAACACCCGCTTGTAATTCTGTTTATGCTGATAAGCATTAGGTTGGAAGGGTTAGACTTTCCTGCAGCCTTCTTTCTTCCCCAATTAAGGTAAAAACAGCGTGCTTTCTACTATTCAATCAGACGAGCGTAGTGTGCTCTGCACTTCCAAACAGTGCATTTCTCAATAAACTAAGTGAAACAAGTGTGCTACAAAAGGGAATTGGAAAATGGCCTCTATGCATTGTAAATTGAGAAGCAGGCAAGGAACTGTGTAGTTTTTAACAGTAGGGCCTAGGAATAGAGTATTGGGCATATAAAAAAAACAAAAAAGCGTGCTTGTAACTCATACCTGCACATGCTGCCTCTAGGCATCTGCTTTACTGGTTTAGCCCAGTTTCAGCCCTTCACCTCTCCCCTCTCTCAGGTAATCAGAGGTTACATAATCACCTACCTGACCAGCCATTTTCAGATTAACCACTGCATCTGGTCCCAGTTGGTTGAGGTATGTCCACATGCTTTGTATTTAATTCTTGTTTCTTTATCTGAGCTCAGTGTACCAACTGTTTACTGCATTTACTTGCAAACTGAAACCTTGATGAATTAAGGCATGTTTATTGGTACCAGCTGCTACAAATTACTCGCAAACTGCTGTTGATATTGTATCCATTTATTGTTGTTTGCACTGACTTAGTGGTCTGTCCTGGGTAGTGTAGCATTGATAAGGTAGAGAAATAATGAACAAGTAGTGTAGCATTGATAAGAGACAGAAATAATGAATATTAACTGAGCCCGTAAGGCAGATATATAGGAAAGAGTGCTGCTGTTTGTTAATACTAAAATGTGCACGTGGACTTGTTTGATAATCATGTATACTGAATGTTTGAATGATTAACTCTGTTCTTGGTATAGTACTAAGAATCATATTCCCTCTCTTGGTGTTCCTACCTCACCTCCCCCTGAGAGGCTTTTAAAAGCATAAGTACGGAAGACTTTACCCACCACGGAACTTGTTTTAATAAGGTCAATATCCACTTAAATACCTTGCCACCTGTAAACCTAACAAACTGGGTCCAAAAAAGCACTAGTGAATGTCCCCATAACTCCCGTTTGTAATTCTGTTTATGCTGAAAAGCATTAGGTTGGAAGGGTTAGACTTTCCTGTAGTCTTCTTTCTTCCCCAATTAAGGTAAAAACAGCATGTTTTCTACTGTTCAACAGACGAGCGTAGTGTGCTCTGCACCTCCAAACAGTGCATTTCTCAATAAGCTAAGTGAAACAAGCGTGCTACAAAAGGGAATTGGAAAATGGCCTCTCTGCATTGTAAATTGAGAAGCAGGCAGGGAAATGTGTAGTTTTTAACAGTAGGGCCTAGGAATAGAGTATTGGGCATATAAAAAGAAACAAAATAGCGTGCTTGTAACTCAAACCTGCACATGCTGCCTCTAGGCATCTGCTTTACTGGTTTAGCCCTACTCTACACCCCATCCTGCCCCCGTATTCTACCTGCCCCGGTAGTACCACATTTATGGTACCACTGGCACGCCCCCTTAATTAGCTAACCAACTACATGTGCTCCTAGAACCCAGCAAACTCCTAACACAATAATACACCTTCTATCCACCCCATTATCCATATTAACCCACCCATAGCTATTCTATTCTCTAATCTTTTATCCACCACATACACTCAATACAGACCCTACCCTAGTAATTTACTATGACTACAGCTAAAACACTATTGCTGCTACCCTTAGTATCCCTGCTATTCATTCCTTATCACCTAAGCTCCTATGAATATGTACAGCATCTTGAAATCCAATACCCAAACGCTCATACAGACACCAACCCAGCATTTAATAAGTTTATCCACCACATAACCACCCCCTCTCCTAATTCCTCACCCCCCCAATTACCATCACCCGACTAAATACTGCTACATTAGCTTAAAAACCAAAAGCTATGAAAAAATCATAAACAAATTTTTAAGACTCATAAGCAACTTAAAAATTAATCTTATGAAGGATGGAGACATCCACCCCAACCCTGGCCCATCCACAACAGTAGACCCAAGCACATCATCTAACAACCCAATGTGTACTACCCAGATTGATAGACTTCCAAACTCATTTCTGGTCTGTCATCTCAACATCAGAAGCCTAAACAACAAGATCCATAGCCTACATGGACTATTAGCTGTTCACTCCCCTGATGTCCTCTGCCTCACAGAAACCTGGCTAAAACCAATAACCAAAGATAACGAAATAACCCCCCACAGTACAACATCCTTAGACTGGACCAGATCTCCAGGAAAGGTGGCGGGGTAGCTGTACTATACAAGTCTACCCTAACAATAACTACTGACACCCAACAGCCACTCTAGTTTGGCAATGCAGAAATTCTCATCACCAAACTAATAATAAACAAAAATAAATGCAGATACATTGTCTGCATTTATATTCCACCCAGCAAGAATGATAATACTCTGGAAAATATCTTACATTGGCTAGCTTCTAACTATCCCCAGGAAACCATTGTCTTGGGGGACTTTAACATTGATTGGAACACCTGTTCCTCTGAAACTTCCTCCACCCATTTAAACCTCCACGGGTTTACTCGGATCATTGCCACCCCCACCAGATTTAACAAAAATATAGTCAAAGATAGTATCCTCGATTAGATACTTATTAACAGCCACCCCCAAAAGTACAAGTCAGATACATTACCCGATGATCTAAGTGATCACTGCCTTACCTATATTATTACGCTCCCCACCTACAAAACTATAAGAAACGTCAGGAACTTTAACCTTGACAACTTCCAAAAAGAACTCAAAGCATGTAATTGGAATGTCTTGAAATGACTCCCATTACAAGAAGCAGTTGAGTACTTCAATACCAAATTTCTGGCTATCCTTAACCACCATGCTCCTACCCGTACCATCCGTGTAAAAGCCACGGTTGCACCGTGGCTATCTAAAGAAACAAAAACCAAAATTAAACTAACAAAAACTCCAGCTTTACTCCGTAGCATATCGCCTACTCTGAGGTGATCTCTGCCTAACATATAAAGCTATGTCAAACCCAGATCTGTTGGACATGCTACACCTAAAGAAATCCCAATCCCTCTGAGCTACACGCTCTAGGGACCTAAACCTTGTCACCACAATAAACAGGACACACTGGAGGGATAGATTCCTTTCCCAGAGACTTCCTATACTCTGGAACAAGTTACCCATCTATGTCAAGCAAAGTTCTTCATTAGCACCCTTCAAGAAAAATCTTGATGAGTGGATGGGAAATAGGAAATACACCCTGGGGATCACTTCTGTGTCTCTGCTGGACAGTGGCACAGGAAAATAACTTTATTGGGTGGCATAAGCTATGGAACCTTGCTGGCTAGGCTTATGTAGGCCCTTGGGCCGATAGCCTAGTACCTACCTATGAACCTATGAACCTATAAGAAACAATGCCTGGGTCAGGTGGCATGTTACCAAAGCCCCTATGGACCAAGTAAGCAGCTAAGGAACCAGACCAAAAAATCTGTTATTCTAAACAAAAAAAATCACTACACACTCCTACAACAAAAATATCAGCTAAAACCTCAAAAGTTCTGGGCTGGTATTAACAGTCTTCTCCACCCAGGCCATTCAGCCACTCCTACCCCATCAGCTGCACTTGATAAGTCCCCTGTTGAAATTGCAAACAGCTTCAACTTCTTCTTTACTGAAACTATCCAGTCTCTAGCTACCCATCTCACTTCAACTGACACAAACCCCAGCTCTGACACATCTAGACCTGATCCACCCAGCACCCAACCCACCTTTACCTTTCAAACCATACCTACCAACCTGATCCAGACCTTACTCAAAAAGCTAAAACCTACTATACTAGCTGCTGACCACCTCCCAGCTGAATATCTTCAAAAAGCAGCTGATGCCATAGCACTTCCCATTTCTATTCTGATCAACAGATCCATATCATAAGGATCCATCCCAGCAATATGGAAAATATCACGTTATATCTCTCCATAAAGGAGGAAGTTCCACAGAATTATCTAACTTTAGACCTATAGCCATTCCTTCACCACTAGCTAAAAAAATGGAAAGATGCATACACAAACAAATCATGCACTTTCTTATTCAAAATGGAAAGCTCGCCGACTTTCAGCATGGCTTTAGGCCATTCCACAGTACCACCACGGCTCTTCTGTCTTTCTCTAATGTCATCAGTCTTCATTGTAACAACAACAAACTATCTTCAGCACTCTTCCTAGATCTCTCAAAAGCTTTCGATATGGTCAACCATCAGCTACAATACTACAATACAATACAAATACCCTACAAACCATCGGTTTAGACCAACACTCAATACAATGGTTTCACTCCTACCTAAACGGTAGACAGCAGGCTGTCTTATGACATAGCAATCTGTCATCCCAACTTCCTCTAACCCTAGGTGTCCCACAAGGGTCAACCGGTAAAATCTGGAATCTACTCCCTACTACCGTTACCAAGGAAACCTCACCACTCCTATTTAAAAGAGAACTCAAAAAATGTCTCACATCTCATTGGCTGTGCTCTTGTTCAGCCCTGACTAACAACTTCACTAATACATGTTTTACTACCCAACCAGCTGTTTAGCCAAGTATCTATGCCTCATAGTGTTTGAATGTCTAAGCATTGTGAATTATGAAATATGATTGTATTCTATGTTCACATTTTCTGATACGTCTCTGCCAATCAGATGTAAGTCTGCACATTGTGTATACTGATATCTGCCTGTATTCTTTGTCTATATTTTTCTAAACATGTCTGCCTGAGTTTATCACTCAGTGGTGTATGTACTGTCTCATTTTGTTGTATGTGGAGCTTTTCTCCCCGGGCCTCCGCTGAAAATGGACATATATTCAGTCGGACTATCCCAGTCAACAAATGTAAAATAAATAAATAAATAAATAAAACTGTTTTCCTGTAACTCCTCATTGCTTATTATGTCTAAATGTGGTTTGAAAAACTCTAACCACTCTGAAAAAAGTTGTAATGGGGAAAAAACTACGATGCATCTTGGGTGAGTCATAGCCATCAAGACTGTCTGTAATACTAAGCCTAAGTGGGAATCTCTTTAATACTAAGCCTAAGTGGGAATCTCTTTAATACTAAGCCTAAGTGGGAATCTCTTGGAGTGAGATTGAAAAGACAAAAAGGGAACAGTGTTAAAAATGTACTGAGTGAGAGGAAGGAAGGGGCGATCCATGTCCTTCGAGCAGGTGAAGGGGACTTTTGGAGAGCCAGGGATTGTTCAGTATGTCAGGGAGTAAAAAGGAAGGGAGATGAGAAAAAAAAGGTGAGGGTCAGCAAGGAAGTTGTTAGAACAAAGGGCCATGACTACCACAGTGGTATAGGAAAATGAAGGAAATGGAAGATATACAGGGATTTAAGCGGGACAGAAAGAGAAAGTAATAAACTTTTTTAAGCTTAGAGTGAGATGGATAAAGGAAAGTTGAATATAGGAGAGTGACAAGAAGTATGTAGAAGTGCAAGAGATATGAAAGGAAAGCCCAGACTGCTGGTGATATGGGAAAAACGATGTAGACAATATCCATATGTGGTGGGGAAATAAAGTAGTTCAGAAAGAATGTCAGGCAATGAAACCAAGATGGCGCAGGCTAGGTAACCGGCAGGTTAAGGAACTATGAATGCTACGTTTATTTGTAGTAGGCAAAGGACAGGTGGCATGGACAGCTGGACAGCAGAAGTAAGGAAGCAAAAAAGGAAAAAAACTGCAAAGGCCTGGAAAGAAGAGGGTATCAGTAGTGTTAAGGCAGGAAGGATAAGGCAGTGGATAAGGCAAGTTTTGGTGAGTGAAGCTAATAGGACATGGGTAAAAATGATTAAAGGAGGAATGAAACAAAGTCTGAGAGAAAAGCAGAAGTGGGTAGGGGAAATAGTACAAAAAGTGAGACAATACACATTTTCGCAGAATGTCCAGATTTTTGCCTTTTATCTTTGGTCCATTTTTTTATAAAATTGTGATTTTCTTGTAAATTAGTAGCAAATAACTAAAGATTGATGCTAGAAAATAATGACAGATATTTGAGTTTCAAACTTCATACCCTTCAGAAAAGTCATATTAATGCACAACCTACAATTCTTTCTAAGTTTATACAAACAATATTTAAATATTCTTCCTATTTTTGGGCCTTTGTCCCACTTTTATTTATGGCATTGTCCAGATTTCTTGCTCTAAAAGGTTGAGAGGTATGAGGGTGAGTGATATAATTTGATAGCAGAAAAGGTCTGAAGAAGGTAGGAGCAAAGATTATGTATATAAAATCATACTATATAAGGTATGGACTGATATAAGTCGGACCTACAATGTGTCAAGAATAATACAAAGACGTTTGTTTTGTTAGTATGGATGACTAAAATTGAATGTTAAAAGATGGATGGGTTGAGCTACGTGTTCCAAGATGATGTGCATGATCTCAGTAAAACATATTTTTTGGGGGGGTGGGCACTAACAAAAATCTGCTACAGTATGTACACCATTCTGGTGAGATGTTAGCAATAGTACTTTGAGAGTAAGGAGACCTTTGTGGTATGCACAAGGCAGAAGTTAACATTCTGCAGCATATAATTTAACTGTTACAAACAACAATGTAACTCTTTCATTGACTGGTAGGCAGTTTGTGCTTTTGATTAGCAAGCAAGCAAGCAGCAATACTGTCTATTTTCCGTCATAGATATATAGCTACACATTTTGCAAAGGGCTTTGAGAAGTATCACTGTGTTTTTCAGACAGCAAGACATAGTTAAAAGGAACGCATACTCAAGTTTCAGAATACAGCTTCCTTCAGAAATGGCAGATGATGGTTTTGCGATCAGTACAGTTTAGAAAGCTTATCTGTCTAGTACTGTTGAGAGAGAGAGCTTTCAAATCAGTAATGACATTGTAAGCTGAGTACTACAAAAGAATCCAGAACAACATCTAAGTGCATGATAATACAGAAAGAGAAAGGAGGGCCTCAAGTTTCCATGCTAATAAAGAAAACAGAGAAAGAAACCCAATGATTCAATAAAGGGCCAATCATGAGTCATCTAAAAAAAAGATCCTGCTCCCAAAAAGTGACAATTTGTAATTCAGGGACATGTTAGCCATGACAAGGTTAAGACCTCATTATCAGCTAATTTACATGTCTGTGAATCACATTTACTACCGCAAAGTACAGATCACTGATGATCTGTATGTGAGAATAGTAAAGTGCTGCTCATGTGGCCAGTAGCATTCCCCATCAGTCACACACACACACACACACACACACACACACACACACACACACACACACACACACACACACACACACACACACACACACACACACACACATTTAGAGAAGTTCCTGGAGGCTAGTGGTCCCCCAGCTTTCAAACCCCATAATGATGTTGGTGCCCTTAAGGTACTTTACCTGTGTGTTGTCCCTGGTGTCTAGTGCCCCCTCAATCCCCATACCACATTTGTTGCAGGTAGGGGAACATCATCTTTTAACTCTGTTCAGTACCACAATGCAGTAGGGATGGAAATACTGACCTACGTGCTGAGCAATTCCTTGAGTAGTGTATTATGCAGATGCCTTTCTGGAGGTTATTCCAGCGGATAGAGAACTTATGTTAATTACAATATGCCTGTCCGCAAAATGCCTCATTAGCATAGCATAGCCGTGGGATCAGCCATATGTGGTGCTGTACATCTTCGGGCTAGAGCACTCTTTAGCTCCATGTCAAGGTGGCTGCTGAATCAGATGTGTACACATAGCGGTACCTTCTTAAATCTCATCCAGAATCTGTTAGATATGCCATATAGCTCAGATTTATATTATTGATGGCTACTTGAACTCTATTATTGTCAAAAAACAAAAACAATAATTGGCTTAAGATGTTTTAAATATGTGTAGTGCTTTTACCACCTTTTAAATGTAAAGACTCATCCACAGAGAACTAATATATTGAAATGGAAGAAAGAGTCTATCGCTGAATAGAAAGAAGAGGCTCATGCCAAGAGCTGAGTTTTGTGGGACTCCAGAGTAAAAAGTAAACAGACTAGGTAGAGCATTGCCAAAATATACTTGAATCCATTTTTCAGAGAAATGTGGTATATGACAAATCCCTTAGGGGGTTCTTCTGAGAAGCCTGTTTTTAAGAGTTTATAAAGAAGGAGGGAGTTGTCCTCTTGATCAAAGAGGTAACATTAATGTAAGAAGGCCATTATCCAAGTTTGTGAAGATTTAATCACCAACCCAAAACAGAGCATTTGGATTGAAAATAGGCCTAAAACCATACTCTATAAGATAAACTATATGCCAATCTTGGATAAAGTGGATGATCTGCTTGTAGGCAAGAAAGTCAAAAATTGTTAGCAGGTGACAGAATATTTCCGTATCCAGTATATGTGCTGATAAAGGAGAATATATAATAACAAGACATCTTCAAGTAAATTAAAGAAAAAACTTTAAAAACTACAAAAAAGTCACTAGTTCTTTAACTAGCTTCTTTTTCAAAGGAGTATAAAAGCATAAATTCAGAGCATTTAAATAAATGAAAAGTCATCAGCTGAAAAAATTTCAGAGCATCCACTATGAAAGAAAATACAATGAATCGATTATAACATACTCTTCGAACAAAGCGAAAGCTTGAAATCCTGAAGACACAGAAGAGTGATTTTTTTTCCAGGGAAAAAAAAATGCTGGGCCGTTTTCGGGACTTTGTAATTTTCTCCACTGTGGTGCAATCTCAGAGTTGGTATATTTAAGTAGGAGGTGTGCGGGGCGAAGCCTCCCATTTTATTTAGTGTTTTGAAGGTTTTTTCCTTTTTTTTTTTTTTTTTTTTTGTGAAACAGTGATTTTTCTCCCTGGTAAAAAAATTGCTGTTCTGTGTCTTCAGCATTTCCAGCTTTCGCTTTTAAAGGGTCAGTAAATCAGCGTTCACTATTTTAAGCATTTGCTGATTTACTATAGACCCTTATATTCTTATGGCAGAGTAATGTTCTTGCTAAAAAAAAGCTGCCTATTCGCATTTAGTGCTCTAAAATAAGCCCATTTAACCAAATCTGAGTGAGGTCTAAAAACTTACATCAAATGCCGATATGGAAAAGTAAGGGAAAGTCAAACATGTTGTTGTTGACATAATCCATGCAACTAGATTTTCTATATGTTCTAGATCAAATGGCTTGTTGTCTGTTGACAAGGCGATGACCACAATTCAGTTACAGTGAAACGCAGTCTGTGATCTTTGTAAAACATGGATCTTAAATAAGAAAGATATCCATTTTAATAATAACAATAATAATCAACCCTGTATTAGTACTTGCAGACAGCTATATAGGTAAAGTAACCAGGTGGCTAATGGGTAAACAAACATATATAATAACAAAATGCATGCATGCCTTCTTTATAATTTATCCTTACTGCTGCAAACATTAAGAGTTAGTGAACTCTTCCTTTTTCCGTTATTGTTTTGTTGGTTGGTTTGTTTGCACTTCTTTTGGACATTCATAGCATCCTGACCACCTAGCCATATCCTGTGATCAATAGGCCCTTTAATCACCCCATCCTACATGGCCACAGCACACAACCTTGCATTGTGGGAGTCCATCTCTTTCCAGTGGGGTTTTCATATCAAACTCCTTGGATTCTTAAGATCAACAGTGGAGAGGTGACAAGCATGTGACAACTGGTTGGAAAGCTGCCATCCTTGGTTATTTCTGGCATTTTCTTTTTCTGTCAGCCTTAATACCATCACTCTGGATGCTGGCAAGAACACTCCTGAGATGACGCCTGCAATACGAGGGGGAAAGATGGATGTTTTCACTTTTTTTTTCCTAACTACAGTGAGTGCACAGACCTGAAGGTTATGTTTCTTGAAGGATTTTATGCACCAAAGGCAGGACTAATCCCACTGACAAATGGCAGTCAAGTAGAATGTACTATCTATTCCCAGCTTCTTCAAAACAGATGATACTGTGCTGTTCACTTGTTAAAATTTCTCTCCAGCTGTCTTTCCAGTGCCTGAGTCATATATTAGTACACACAGCCTTGCAGTTGCAGTCAGGGCTCCATCTCTGTCACAAAGCCATCTCATACATTTGGAAGTCTGTCACTCCCTTCAGCTTATGTGGGAGTGAAGGGCGTATAAACAGATTTTATCTGCAAAAAGAGTTAAGGATCACCTTGATAGCAAAAGGTGCAGGTGGACTTTTTTGCTTCATACATGAAGGTTCACGCTGACCAGTAATGTTAAAGAAATCTAAGAAGAACATTAGTTTGCATAACTTACAGAGTCATGTCAGCTAAAGATCTAACCCAATGTGAATATATAGATAGCAATGATCCAGCAGGAAGCAGGCTGCTCAGTTCACTATAAAGTACTGACTTATAACTGAGAAAAAAAGAAAGAAATGGTGTGGGGGGAACTGTATGCACCACCATTAGTATTAATAAAAGTGGTGATCTATGCAGTGTTTATAGTAGGAAAAATAGTAAGAAAGTGTGCATGAAGTGAAGAAATGAGAGACACACAAAAAGAGGACATGAGAAGGCTTATTTGGAAATATCATATAACTGTTATAGCTGCTAGAGTCACAAAGTATCAAAAGTACTTGATAAAACTAAATTAAATTCTTACCATGAATATATGTTTAAGCCTTACCATGCAAATCTTCCTGTTTGATTTTTTTTAATGAGAATGGTGTGGAGATAAAGGCAGTATTTCTTTAAACTCTAAAAATAGAATTTCCAAACATAACGGTACAGTGCATCTATAAAAAGCACAAAAGCTAAATGAGAAGGCATATTTTGCAGATACTTCATGGTATCTGAAAATATCAACATGACCTACTTTCATATTTGGCATGTCACACTGGATTTACATCTTAGTTTGCAGCAGAATGCTGGTATTTGTTATTGCCTGTGTCTTGTTGTGTGTGCTTTCTGAGTTAGATTTGTTTGCTGGCACAATCATGTGAGAGGTGGAAAAAAACAAGACTTATAGCTAAGTAAATGCTCAAACTCAAGATCTGAATTTGTTAAAGATGACTGAAAAGCCAAGCTCCTCACACAGCGCTTTTTTTAAAAATGACTGTGACCGATTGATGCAAATAGCTGTGTGGGGGAAGGAATCTGTCTGCATCAGATACATGGAACACAGACAAACTGAATATGAATTTCCATTTTCAGAGGACTAAACACAATACAATTGTTTATTTAACCACCTTCACAGATAAGACTAACAGCAATAAATGTGAGTGTGTGAGTGTGTGTCTACATATATCACACACACACACACACACACACACACACACACACACACATATATATATGTATACACACACACACACACACACACACACACACACACACATACACATATGCCCACACAGATAGATTTTATATATATAAAATATAAGTTTGATTGTTTTGTTAGAGTAAATGTGACTCAATCCATATGGTAATGTCCGGTAATAAACTCATATATATATATATATATATATATATATATATATATATATATATATATATATATGTGTGTGTGTGTGTGTGTGTGTGTGTGTAATAATATATGTTGACCCTAACTTGTGCAGTAACAAGCATTCCCATTATGTGGTATTTCAATAAGAAAAGCAGAGTGATTTTAATGTGCATCCTACAATAAAGTCATCTTCTAAGGAAAAACAAGGTTATAGCCATAATAATATAAAAAAATGATTCAAAAAACTTCTTGTGTTATTTTTAAAGCAGACATTTGCAATTTAGTTCAGGTAACTCTCAGACAAATCCTGAGTGAACTATAACACTTAGGCATAAAGTTTTGGTTTGATATGTTAACTCTCTTATGAAACACAAAACATTAACACAATTGCTTTACTTTGTAAGTAGATTTTTTCTCTCTCTGGCTTTCTCTCTCTCTCTCTCCCTCATATTCCAATTTTAGCATACATGTTGCTGAATTCAATATTTAAGCTATTTACATGAAATGAAAATATATTACTTTTTGAATAACAGCTTATACTGTACTAGTGCAAATCTGGAGATAATGTATGACACACTGGTAGAGCAATACAAGCTTAACTAGATTACCCCTTACCTCAGATTCTGCATTCATTACTAGTATGAGGCACACCAATAGATCCACTGCAATGGCTGTGTTAAAAACATACAAAATATATAGTGAAATCTTTGAAGAGAGAAGTCAGTACTCATTATTGAGATGTTTGCCTACATCTTTGCCATCTGACAGCAGTGACAAAAGACATATCTGATATGGGTACTATGCTCCATACCATAAATCATCAGAAGACCAGAAGTCCAGGGATACAAAAATAGTGGTAAATGTAAGGAAAGAGAAACAAGGAAGCCATAAGTAAGCTGACTAGCCTCCTGTTGTTTAGCTGACTAATACATTCATATCACTGTGCCCATATTTGACTCTGCTCCCTAGTTACATTAATACCACTGTGACCAATGCAAACATCTGACTGGTTCCTAGTGGGTGGATGCTAGTGAAAGATACATTTTGAAGCAACTTGTTGCAGTTGTGATGAAAACCTGAGTCAGTCCGAAAAGCAAAGTAGCAGTATATTGCTTCCTGGGACTTTGGCTTTCTAATACAATAAGGGACAGACAAACGTATTAACAGAGTTGGGATTGTACAGAATAAACTATAATAGTGAACGGACCACTGAAGGGAATACAGTCAATACACTGACAATTGTCTGACGGCCTGAAGATATATCCAGTCTCTATTGGGTAATTCTATGCATGTGAAAAAGGTAGAAGAGAGGAACAGCTAGGGAAAAAACAGACACTACTGTGAGTGCTACAATTTAAGGCAAATTAAAAAAAAAGAAAGAAAGAAAGAAAAGAGGCAAATGAGACTATTCTGGACTTCAGTGAAGGCTCTGTATCAGAAGTGCAATTATGAAAAAAAATGAATTGCAAAACTCCCAGTTACACTTCTACTGCATTTTTGATCTGAAAAGCCAACATGGGGGCCATATCCCCAGTACCCCTGTTGCATGCATATACTAACCCCAAGTTAAACGTGTCTCCGAATGAGTAGATACTCCTCTTACTTACATTTAAATTCTCACTCACCCGGTGATCATAGCTATGATCTTCCGATCTTCAACAAGCACCCCTCAAGACAGATGTATGGAAAGACAAGTAGGAAAACGTTAATGCCAAATATGGGCATATAAATACACAGAGAACACCTTAAATATGTATTTCAGAAGAAGCAAATGAAAGAAAAGAGAGCAGTGAGAAACAAATGGAGAAAATACAGAAGTAAGCAACCAAAGAAATATAACCATAAGAGGATTTCATAGACACGTTTTGTAGTACACAGTGAACATTTGGGTGGGAATCTTCCATGAACAAACTTATACAGATAAGAAGCAGTTCATAATCCTAAGCCATACTCCCATTCAATGAGCCAAAATGCACAACTAAAGACACATGCAAATTACAGCACTATGGCAAGCAAATGAAATGGGGTGGGAAATAAGGTCCTAATGATATGAAAATATATATTAGGTAAATAGAACTCGAATATGTGCTGTTCCTGGTGACATCAGCCTCCAAGATAAACTTCTCCACCTTATAAACTTCTAGGAATAACATCTGTAGATTTATTACACTCTCTCCCAAGACACATCAGCATTGCCAGGTTCTAGCCAAAACTCATTGTCTGACTTGCACTGGATAAGACTTTTGTAAAGCTCTCTATCCTTCAAATGTATCAACTTCCAACCATTTTCTTTCTTTGCCAGCTATTTATTTTTATGCACCTTAGACAACAACCTTAAATCTCTTACCCCCACTGCAACTTACTCCAAAATCCTCAATTAAATGCTAAAACCACAGTTTCTCTAACCAAGCAGTACATCAAATCTGGGAATCCATTGCAAACCTTCCTAAGGAATGCTCTTTCTTTAAAGTATTCAGAAAAGAAGTGAAATTCCTTCTGTTCAGACACTTCTTTCACCTGTTACACAGCAGGTACAATTACCTACCTCTGCCACCTTCCATGGAGTGGTAGCTAGCTGTACTAGTGTTCTGGTGTTTTGTGCTATCCCCTTATCTGGTGTCCCCTTCAATTTTAAGTTGAGAGAGATAAAAAGCTATTTGTACTTTTAAAACTGTAGCAAACAACTGCTACAACTTACACTAAACATGAAGCACTGAAGCACTTCAGTCTTGACCACAATAGCCACAGATGCAGTCATTTCTTTACTGCCATTCAGAAATGTCATTACTGAAATCAGTGCTGGTACTACACTACTGATCAATTAGTGTCTGCTAATCTCAGCCCCAACATCTTGTACATGGGGCAGTTGCACAAACATCCAGAACTGTTTTTGTATAATTTACATAGATACAACTCCTTTCTTCCACACTTGTTACTCTCCCTATTGCGTATGTATTGTTTACTCTCTCTCTCTACTTAATTATGCTACTAGTAACAATTTCTCATCTCCTTCCCAGTGTTTCTACTGATTCTCTGTGACTTTCTTGTCACTCTGTATGCTGTACTAGCATTTTTTTATTATGCACTTTATTGTATTTTCGATTTTAAGTTCAAGGACTGAACTTGTAAATGGTCCAAAGAGATCAGTATTCTACCCTGGCTAACAAATGTATTTAAATATAATAAAATAAAATTAAATTAAAAAAATGGGAAGGAAATTGTGCACTAGTATGCACTTCATTATATAAGGCAGAGCATGCTGAAAATAGAGTTGCAGAAATGAAGTGAAAATGCTTAAAGCAGCAGTAGCAGCAGCAGGTTTCATGCAGCAACATGCACTCATTCTTCTCACCGCTGTGCCTGCCTGCACATGTGACACCATGGGAAACAACACCATCATTAATAACATACCGTCAGTTCACAGATCAAGTATATCATTGAGTGTCATACACATGATTGAGACATTGTACATTCTGGTCTTGGCTGAGGTGTCATTCTGGTCTTGACTGAGGTGTCACCCCTACGTGGAGCTGATAAGAATGCCTGGTCTTTCCATACCTGTGGAGACCAAGGTATATATAGCTATTGCTATTCTACTTCTACAGCCTTTGAGAGACCAACTGGGGATTGGATATATTAGATAATTCAGAGGTATTTTCCTCTAAAATAATCAAAAAATGAAAAACATAATGCTTCTGTGTGTAGAGGAGATAATACAGTTTCCTAAAACACCACAGGAGAAACAAACACCATTCATGAATTCTACAACATCATTCATATCCCTGAGACACTAGGTTCCAAAGATTACAAACTTGTATCAGTAGAGGCCTCACCTGGCCCACTGTGACAAAGGTCTGTGAACAGAAATGGTTACCATTTTGTGAACTGTCAAGTAGTATGTGACTTCTGGTGGATCATAACCAATATGTCTGCACAGCACTGAGGCAGTTCCCATGATTTATATATATGGGATACATTTCAGTTATATCATTGTTCCCTACAAGTGATATTCCACAGGATCATTTAGTTCTGATGTGCAGGTGCTGTAGCTAAAGGCATCCAACTACATTTATGATTTATTGTTAATAATAATTACATGATGTAAATGTATTACCCTTCCACAAAGTGTTATACAATGTTGCAAGTGATACTGGATGCCCACTGTAGCCTTACCTTATGGATTCCATATAGAACCCACTGAGTATGACTAAACACCAATATAATACCACACTTGCACAGAAAGAGATTATAGACTTTGTGTTTAGCTTACTCAAAGCCTGCTTTTACTGCATCAGCATGTCCAGGTGGGTGGGCACTCCAGTTTCACACTACCATAGTCTGCAGGATGCTCCTAGCATGTTGGATGATTTATAATAACTTGTTGAGGAGGTAGGCTGTGAAGGCTTAGAATACTATTATGATAAGACCAAGAACACTCATGGGCTTTTTCTTTGTTCAGTTTTAAGAAATGTAGGCACTGTAATGGAAAAAAAGATGAAGAGAATGGTGGTGAGAGGAAGGGTCTGGTTAAGAGAGTGTGACAACAGGAAAATCAGTGTGCTTTTTCCCATGCTTGCATAGGGAAATGACTGGGTTATGACCCTAGGTGTTATCCAGTAACAAGTTTATTGCAAAGCATATAAATGAAAAAGAATATTGAATATTATAAGGCTTTTTTCTGGTAAACAAGGTACCCTTAGCAGTTTTATGTCTGGTTTGCATGTCATTAGAAAGCAATCTGATAAAGAGAAATGGCTTGGAGAAAGAGTTTACTGAAAGCATTCAAGTGTTTTCTCAGCTGGGAGAGCTATAAAAATAGACAAAATCAAATAGCACTTACTAATAGCACAGGCTGTATCATGCATCTTGGCATGACTAACATTTCTATTTGAGTAACTCTAGCCTATCTGTGTGGCTATCAACTTAGAACCTTTGTTCTTATTAGGAAGTAAAAACTTCAGTATTTAAAGATGTACATAGTTTTGTGTGTTATTATTAAGTTAATAGGTTTTAGAGGGAGTTTGGTTTTGGGGGAGGTTGTTTGCTCTGTTTGGGGGCTTTCAGAAAAACAAAAAGTTATGTAATATATGGCATAGGCTTAAATGGATATGACAAGAAACAACTATATAAAAGACCAGCCTGCCGAACAGTGTATACATGTAACATAAAAGTTGGAACTAGACATTTAACAAAAAGCAGTTATACATAACAGGTGGTAATAATAACTATATAAGAAAATTATGTTTTCTGTAATGTTTTTTAATCTGAGTTGGCTTACAGATAAATATAAAAAAAGAAAGAGTAGTGAAGTATATTAAAACATGTAGAGTGCAAACAGCCATGCTTCAGGAGAGACACCTTAAAAGAACATGACTTTGATAAAGAAATGTTTTCAGGATGATTATTCAGCAGAATATCTGGGGCAAAGGAAAAGAAGAGCACTTATATTAACTGCAAGAGGAGCTCCAATAGTGATAGAAGAGGGAAAAAAGATAACAATGGAAGATACATAGTACTAAGGGGCTACTGGCTAGGGAGGAGGATTACACTGGCATGCATTTACATTCTACTAATGGTTTGCAGCAGTGAAAATGTGTCTGAGGGCCCTAGAAGGGAAAATATAACAAAGATGGGTAGATTTTTGAAGAAATTTATGAAAATGTTTGGCATGGAAGATGTGAATTCAGTACTAGGAGTTCAGAATGAATTTTCATATTATTCACCAAGATACAAAAACTGGGCTAGGCTAGATAGATGTCATAGCTCACAGGAACATGTGCATTCAATTGAAGGTCTTGAAATACACCCAATAATTATTTCAGATCATGCAACATTAATAACTTAAAAAAATGCAAGGTAATGAAATAAAAATGAGGAAACTGGTGCTTTCCCACCCATCGGTTGAAAAGAGAAGAATTTAAGGAATGGGTTTTGGAATTAATTCAGGAACTACTAGAGAGGATAGATTTTTCTTTTGAATATATAGCTAGGGTGTGGGATAAAATTAAACTGCAGTTTAAAACTAGGGTAGAAATAAAGGAAAGGGAGATATAGTTAAGAAGTAACAAGAATTATTTAGAAGGACTGACAAATGTTAAAGTATTACATAATAGGGGGAATCTCTCAGAACAAGAAAAGAAGCAACTGCAGAATGCTAAATAGAAAATAAGGGATTACCTCAATAATGTGCATGAGTTAGAAAGATTGCTGTTAAGCAGCTGTTTTTTTTTGATAATAATTCTAAAGCACAAAAACTTTTAGCACAATGTCTCAGGAAACAGGAAGTGAAAAGGGCTGTCACTAAGATTCATGAGCCTATAACAAGGAAGATAACAAGAGATCCTGTAGAAGTATTAGAAATATTTTGGTAAATTTTATAAAAGTTTGTATAAAGCAGAGAAATATGGAAATCAAGAAACAGTACAAATGGAAATGTTTATGGAAGAATTAAATATGCCAAGGTTAGACGTAGGTGAGGCTCACTTACTAACAATTAGAATAGGAGGAGATGAGATAAAAATGGCTATGTATAACCAATCTACAGGAAAGTCCCCAGGAATAGATGGTATTCCTGTGGAAGTTTGGAAGGTAGGACAGAAAAAAACTGATAAAGATCTGGGAGGTTTTGTTTAACAGTACTTTAAGAGGAGAAGTACCAGCATCCTGGAGGAAGGTGGTGGTAATAATAATACCTAAAGAGGGTAAAGATCCTTTAGATCCAGCTTCATACAGGCCTAGTTCAATACTAAACCAGGATTATAAAGTGTTTATGTCTATAATGGCTCAAAGAATGGCAAAAGTGATACCAAAATTGATAGATATGGATCAGTGTGGTTTTGTTCATGGAGGCAAACATTTGACAATATTAACAGAACACTGATGATCCAGAGGGAAGTAAATTGTAAGAAAATACCACTTTTATTTATGGGTCTTGATGCAGAGAAAGCATTTGACAGAGTTGACTGGGACTTCATGAGCAGGGCAATGGAAGCATTTGCTTTCCCTGATGCAATTATAAGGTTGCTTAGGAGTATATATGTGTGATCAGAGGCGAAAACTAAAGTGGGAGGGGCCCTCCCTGATAAGTTTGGTTTGAGTAGAGGAACCAGGCAGGGTTGTCCACTTTCCCCTTTGTTGTTTGTATTATATTTAGGACCATTGGCAAAGAAAATAAGAGACTCAGAAATTCAAGGATATAATTGGTATGGAAGTCAGGAAAAGCTGTCTCTATTTGCAGAAGATATTATTTTATACATGACAAAACCAGAGGAGGATATTACAGTGCTGTGGAACATTTTTAGACAGTTTCAAATCTTCTTGAGATACAAAATTAATGAAGTTAAAACAAAGGCAATAGCCATAAATTATGCACCCACACTCAAATTAGTCCAATAATATCCATATTTATGGAGACATGATAAAGTGAAGTATTTAGGAGTATGGATTAGGAATGGCTCTGTTGTGGCAGCTAAGGATATGTGGGAAAAAATTAAACAGAGATAATACAAAAATGGAGAAATTGGAAGCTTTGTTATATGGATATGGATACTAAAATACAAGCAATTAAAATGTTTTTATTCCCTTTAGTCTTATACGCAGATTGGGCATATTTTTATCAACCAGAAGAGAAGCTGGGGATAGTAATTAAAAAATAGTTGAAGGATTTTTATCTGGGAAGAGAAAGCAGCAAGGGTTAAGTGGGATAAGCTGAATCTTCCAGTAAAACAAGGCAGACTAGGATTACCCAATTTGAGGGGTATTTTACAGCAACACAATTAAGGCTCTTACACACAGCACAAGCAAAAATCTATAATTCAAAGTGGAAAGGAATGCTGATAATACAGGGGGGGGCTCAAAAATAAGGAGAGATTGGGATTTTGGATGCAAACTTAAGGAGAACAACAAAAATCATACAGAGTATTGTTTTCATAAAATAGCAGCGAATATGCCAATCATGAGCGGACAAATGATCTGCTGTGGCGACCCCTAACCGGGAAAAGCCGAAAGAAGAATTCTAAGAACTAAACCAGCACGAGAATGGAGAAAAGAGATTCTGTGATATGGACTGTGGTTAGGGATACAGATAATAGGCAAGAGGGGCCTGGAATTTATTGGAGAAAACCTGCAAAGGGACCAATGTATTGGGAGCAAATAACTAGAAAGGCAAAGGTAATAGAATGGGAAGAGGACAAGAATTTAATTGGACTGCAAGTTAGAGATTGCCTTCCATATCAAGGATTGATATCAGAGTATAGGCAAAGAGAAAGAAATAGAGAGGTCCTAAATGAAAGACCAGCACTGGTAGAGTTCTTAATAGATTATAGAACAGAAGCTGCCATTTTAATTAAAATTATTATAATTAATTTAATCAATCAGAAGAGGATCTTAGAAGAAGAAGAGAAGATTAAAGACTCAATGGAGAGAGACAATGAGCATATATATCTCTCTCATATATAACGCAAAGTCCAGAAGATTTAGGATCTTTGATCTTGCCTTTTGCCTTAGGTCTTTTTCTTACCCAAAGTAAACAAAAAGAATTTTTTTAATAGGTTTGATAGCAAATGGAGGTGTGACAGGCTAGAAAGAGGTGGCTGGAAATATATTTTTTGAGAGTGTAATGAGCTGGCAGACTTTAGGGATTCCTTGCAGACCACTCTGTTGGAGATGCTGGGTGAGCGGATTGAATTGACTGGGGAGATGATTTTTGTGAGCTATGATACAGAATCGGAATTGCCTACACATAGTAAAGCCTTGCTGAGTCTAATTATGGTGGCTGCCAGAAAAGCAGTTACTAGAAAATGGAAATCAAAGTCTAGACCAACTTTACTAGAAGTAGTAAATATAGTAACAGAGATAAAACAACTGGAATTGGGATCTTTAGAAAAGGGAAGGAGCAAACTACATAGGAAAATATGGGAATTGTGGGAAAAATATTTGCAGAGAAGAAATGAGGTTTAAGAGGCAGGATTTGAAAGAGCCATATAATGCTTAACTGACAGTGACTGGATAGATTACAAGTGATGTATAATGTTTGCAACTACAGTTTTATCAATGGTGTCTGTGATGTATAATGTTTGCAACTAAAGTGGTGTCATTTTGTTTGTTTTTCATTTAAATATATGTCAGACTGCCTATGTCTTATGTGATAATTTAATAAAGATGTTTCTTGGAGAAAAAAAAAGAACACTCATGGGCAGCAGGGGAGATGTGTCAATGCCATTATCTGATGAGAGTATGGTAGAACAGCAGCAGCAACTGACAGGCATACACCCACCACCTGACAGTGACAGGTTCTTTACATGGCAGCACAGGTGAAGCAGAGATCTATAGTCCAAACATACATACCTTGATGAATGTACAGTAGCAGTGTCTGGTCACAAAGACCAGATATGATGCAAGCAGTGTTAATATCAGGCTATGCTGTCCAGTTCATGGTCAAGCCACATTGTGTATCAGACATTCCAACATTTCCAAAATGGATGGTAGGGTGGAGTGAATCACAGTTATCATCATGTGCACTAGGCGTTTAGGGACACAAAGATAACATGTCTCTCTGCACATACACAGACACAGACACACAGAGAGACAGACACATACATGCAGACACACACACACACACACACACACACACACACACACACACACACACACACACACACTGGGTGGTAGAAACAGAGGTCATGAGGTGATGGGTATTTAGTGTCTTAGACAACTTCCTTCAGCAGTGGAATGATAATACCACTATGAGACCGTGGCCTGAGATGGAGACAGTATTGACAACATGATGGGTTCTCAGTGCCACAGACAGATTCCTGCTGTGATGGGGTGGAGCAGCCACTATGTAGCTCTGACCTAAGGCCATCATGCTGGCTTATTGCACAGCAATTTGGGGTCTTCTCTGAGGAGAATGGTATGTGATTGTGGGCTGTGATGTAGCCAGAGTCAGCTCATAATGTGTCCTGTCACTGAAGGCCTAGTTATTGTGGCCTCCATGGCAAGAGATGACAAGAGAACTTACATGCCCATACACATATGAAGACTGTGCACCTTGTGATGACTTCCCAAGATGGCCAATCCTCCAATTTGAGATGGAGAACAAAGTGGTGTGTGTCACCACAGACCTCATAAAACTAACAAAGACTGTGTCCCTGTATTCTATGTCATAATGGATGCCACAAATCACAGTAATAAGTTCTGTGCTGGCTTAGACTACAGAAGATTGTGCCTGAATGATATAGTGGTACATCTGCTGATTGATCCTAAATGCCACACACATGTCAGGTGCTACCTGTGATATGGACTAATTTTCAGCAGTATTACAAGGCTGCAAAATGGTGGGTATACTCACCTCACTGACAGAGCACTCACCCACTGCCCCAGCTGTAGAGGGAACATCATTAGTGGTCAGAGTCATAATGGGCCCCTATTCCAGTAGGGATAGTGAGCAGTATGACTGTGCATCCTCAGGTTTATCTACTTGCAGAAGTGTAGCTGATTCAACCATTGCCTTAGGCCACTACTATGAACTCAAGCCCCACCCCTTCAGCTCTTCAACAATTGACTTATTATAGTTAGATCTATGCCGCCCTCTCCAGATCTCCCATCAAGTGCTTGCTTGGAGAGGGCGGCATAGATCTCAGTTGTAATACTGCTGAAAATTAGTCCATATCACAGGTAGCAGGTCTTCAGTGACAGGACACATTATGAGCTGACTCTGGCTACATCACAGCCCACAATCACATACCATTCTCCTCAGAGAAGACCCCAAATTGCTGTGCAATAAGCCAGCATGATGGCCTTAGGTCAGAGCTACATAGTGGCTGCTTCACCCCATCACAGCAGGAATCTATCTGTGGCACTGAGAACCCATCATGTTGTCAATCCTGTCTCCATCTCAGGCCACAGTCTCATAGTGGTATTATCATTCCACTGCTGAAGGAAGTTGTCTAAGACACTAAATACCCATCACCTCATGAACTCTGTTTCTACCACCCAGTGTGTGTGTGTGTGTGTGTGTGTGTGTGTGTGTGTGTGTGTGTGTGTGTGTGTGTGTGTGTGTGTCTGCATGTATGTGTCTGTCTCTCTGTGTGTGTCTGTGTATGTGCAGATGGTCCTTCTACTGGCACCAGGTGGCCAGATGCACAACATGCCCCTTCTCTCCCCTCCCTCCTGTCCCAGCCATTCAGGTCTCATCTCTGTGCCCTGCTCCAACTCTCCTTCAACTTATTTTATCAAAAAAATAAACAAATAAATAAATGATTTTTAAACTGTACCCTGCCTGCACTGAGCACTTAATTTAAAAACAAAATCTTTTTAAACTGTGGCAAACTGCTTGCTACAAATGTAGCAAAGAGTTGCTACAGTTTACACCCTACATGCACAGAGTACTGCAGCAATTATGTTTTAGTTTAAAAAACTTTAGCAAGCAGTTGCTACAGTTTAGTTCATGCATGGAGTGCTGCAGCACTCAGGTTGGACTACAGATGCAATACTATCTTTTAAAACCTGGTATTGCATTAAAGAGAGATCTGGATCAGCTGATTGCATCCCAACACTTTGCACCCAGGGTAGTTGCCCCTCTTGCTCCACCCTAGCTACTTTACTCTGCCAGCAAGGTCATACCTTCAGCCAGTTGCTACAGTTTACACCCTACATGCACAGAGTACTGCAGCAATCATGTTTTAGTTTAAAACACTGTAGCAAGCAGTTGCTACAGTTTAGTTCACGCATGGAGTGCTGCAGCACTCAGGTTGGACTACAAATGCAATACTATCTTTTAAAACCTGGTATTGCATTAAAGAGAGATCTGGATCAGCTGATTGCACCCCAACACTTTGCACCCAGGGTAGCAGCCCCTCTTGCTCCACCCTAGCTACTTTACTCTGCCAGCTAGGTCATACCTTCAGCCTGTAGTGTGTGTAGACACTCATCCAGGATGGAGGCAGCCAGTGCCACTCTGTCACTGGACTTCAACTCATGTATCTGTGTCTTATCATCCTCACCAGCCCCTGCACAGGTCCCAGCATCAACCTGTGGTCTAGGTCCATCCTCTGCATGCGTGACTGTAGCCGTGGTCTGCCCTATCAATGCACAACAAAAGATATATCAGAGTAAGCATGAGTGCCTAGGCCAAAATTATGCCTCCTATAGCATGTTTGCTAAGATTCTTCATGAAAGATGGACCATACATTCACAATATTCCTCTGCTGCTGTCCTAGCATGGCTGGATAACTGATGCTCCTGCAAAAACACATTGACATTATATATGCTTTGGTCAGTCTACAGTGTGAATTTGTAATGCTGTTGTACAAAAACCTGTTACATGTAATAGTGATATGGTCCTCATCCTCAGACTATTGAGCACTCCTCCAAGTATGATCCCAAAGCACTTCCTTCTGCAGAGACATCAATAAAATCCCTGACATAGCATGATGGCAATGTGGTTATGACGCTGTTATAATGTCTAACTGCAGCCCCACCATAGCATTTATGTCATGAACCACTGTCTGCCATACCTCGTCCTGTAAAGCTAGTCAGCATCTCTTCCCCTAACAGGCACCAGCCATGTATCTTATGGTCTGTGTCAGGACATCATTTTTTGCAGGGTTAAATTGTCCATCTTCTGCCATCCACCTCATCCAGCAGATATACAGACACTTGTAAATGCATGGCACAGAGTTACAGACTATGTACTACAGGGCCTGGTAGGATGGCCAGTTTTGCTAGACTATCATCAAAGGGACAGCTATGAGAGTATGCCACACTTATGAGGTCAATAAAAAGGCCAAAGCATCCATGTCCACAGCAAGTGGAGTTTGGTTTTATTGGTCTGAATGTAACCATAAATACTTATGAGCCTCCATTACACTAGGTTTAAGGTATCACACAGTGAAAACTTTTATTCTATAACTTTTGGGACAGACATGGGAATGCATACATCACACACTGGTACATATGCACTCCCACATGGATATCCAGTTTGCTAGGTCTAACAAGTTTATTTAGGGTATGGCAGTCATCCCTGCTGCCAACATGAAGGAGCACATTGGGAAACATTTAAAATACAGCCTTACCCAGTACAGCGAAGGGAAAAGCTGTGTGTAAGCATAGAGCTGTTGTATGGACCAGCACACATCACCTTATAAAACAGGCTATGCCCACAAGATAATAGTGACTGGAATGCACAGAGACATGTTTTCCTGACATTATGGGCTACCTGGTTGTCAGTACAAGCTACAAACAGGAAAGACTTGAGACACTCATCTTCATATACCTAGCCTTCTGTAATGTGAATTTCAGAGTAGGGGTTCACATCCTTGAAAGGGAAGACAAAAGCAGTTTATGACACACTTTCAGAGCACTGTGTTTGTGGTTTCATAGGTACTAACTAGGCTATTGGTATGTGAGGATATTAACAAGTCTAGCCCTGCATTTCTGTGTAATTATTAGTCTTTGCATTTTGCAATATGAGCTTCCAGTGATAGTCCAAATAAATATCTGTTGGCATAATTACATCTTTTCCCGTCCCCAAGTGCTATTAGTGCTAAACCAGGGGTGAATTTGTGGTTACCCATCCATCTGTACAAGTTATGTTTGAAGTGAAGTATTCTGATTTGTGTGGAGGGGAGATGGTTGTTCCAGATTCTCTGTGATACTTACCTATCCCTCCAGCATGTTTCTTTAATCTTGCAAAAGAGATTCAGGTACCTTGAGTGTGTGCTTCCGATACCAATAGACTTCCAAATATGTAATAGGTCTGACAGAACAGGGTCTGTTGGGACTCTATACAGCAGGTAGAGATCATCTCCCAGTAGCCTGTATGATACCAAGAAGTCAGACAAGACTTTGAGACAGCATGTGCATTTTTTTGATTTAGGCCCTTTTTTTTTCATGTCTGTATTACCTGTGTCATAATTGCTTTGTTGTTTGTCTTTTCGGCTTTTCCTAATTAGGGGTCACCACAGCGAAACTCCGGTCCGCTAATGACTGGCAGTCGATTTTTATGGTTCCGAGTTGCCAGCCCGACACCCACCCTTCAGCGAAGGCAGGCCCATTCACGCATGTCTTATGGAGGCCACTCGACCGTGGGGCGGACATGCAGACTCCACACAGAAGGCACTCCAGCCGAGAATTGAACAGGAGAACCTCTTGCTGTGAGGCAACAACGCTACCGCTGTACCACCACGGATCATAATTACTTTACTATATGTTAATTGTAGAGCTTTTCTCCCCGGGCATCCATTGAAAATTGACCTGGTCCAGTTGGATTTTTCTGGTTAACAAATGTAAAATAAAATAAACAAATAAATAAACAAATACATAAATAACATAAAATATTTTTTTTAGTGAGAAATTATTGTGATCATACCAGTTGTGACAAGTATTTGGACATGTGCATACGAAAAGGGGCATTGTACTTAATCATCAGCCTAATGACTGTTGAATACAGAGGAACTATTATGTCCCTCAATCTGGATGCTGTACATTTAGACATAACCTGTGCCTGTAATATTTTAATGTGTGGCAATTGTTTGTTTGGAACAAAGATGAAATGCATTACAGGAGCATGCTGTTTTATCTCAATCAGATGTTTGAATTGTACATAGAAGTGACTGTAACTGCTTGGTTTGGGTTACCTAGATGACCCTGTAGTCATTTGATCAGTTTAACACTTATCTATCAAAATACTAGATAAATGCATGACAGAATACCCAGATACTCAGAACTTCTGGGGAAAGGTGGCCTCTGCACACCAAGGCTGTATAAGGTTATTCTGGCATTGGCTTTGTAATCGCCCGTGCCCTGAACCCCAATGAATCTAAACCAACCCTGCTCATACGTGTACACAGAAGACCCCTGTACTTGAGTAGAAGGCTGGGAACACTCTTTTAACATTCCTCACAAACCTCAAAGCTCATTAAATATTGTGTTGGGCTGAGGACATTTTAGTGACTATTTCTTTTCTTTTCCTCACAAACTTTACAGGTGTGCACATAGGGTCACTATAAATGCAGTCTCTAGAAGTAGCAGTTTGGAATTATTATCAAAATCATTTTTTTTTTTGCATTTTCCTCACAATTAAGTGTCTGATGCATATACCAGTGGCTATCTTTTGTGGGAGAGTAAATAAGCATGCTGTTTATATATCTGACTGCAAGTATGTTATGTTCTATTTGCTTTTCAATTTTGTCTAGGTCTAACATCAGAAGACTACACAAAAGATGTCTGTCTTTTGGGGGGCAGAGAGCAAAAAGTCATGCTGTAAATAAATATGACAGCAGCTTGAAATATGGCTGTGAGCATTTGTGTCTTAATATATACCCTTCACTGGTGAGATCAGACCATAAACTAATCTCACTGGAAGTCCACATCCCGCCCCCAACTGAGATAAAAAAGACCACAGTGAAGAACTTCTCAAAAGCTGACTTCACACTTCTAAAGGCTAGTGTGGTCTCTTTTAAGGCCCCCAAGACTGCGGAAACCATTACTCAAGCCACTGAATCACTTACAAATGCCTTCTACCAGCACCTACAGGACTGCATGGATCAGGCTATCCCAAACAAAACAAAGACTCTTTGTACCAAAGGCAAGCGTCCAGTTTGGTGGACCCCAGCCATAAACAAGCTCTACAACAAAAGGAGGAAGCTACTACAAGATAGAGCAAAATCCTTAAAAGGGAAAACACCCTTGATCATTATAAGTAAAAAACTAAGATCTCTCATAAAATCATCCAAGGCAAATTTTGAGAGAAAAGTCGCTAAGGACTCAAAGGACAATCATAAGGCCTTCTTTAGCTATGTTAGAAACCTGGGAGGAAACTCCCAGATATGCTCAGAATTAGTTCAAAATGATGTAAAATTACTGAACCTACAGACATTGCCAACATACTGGCTGACAGGTTCAGTGCAAATTTCTCCCCCCCAAAAGGTGAGATATCTATACCAGAGAATTATAGCCCCCCAAACATCTCTAATGCTCAGGTGAGAACTGCTCTCTCAAAGGCAAAAAACACAGCATCCATGGGACCAGATGGTGTCCCCGGATGTGTGCTCCATGAACTCAATGAGGAATTAAACCCACAGTTAGGGCAGCTGTTTAATCTTAGCCTCACCTCAGGATACGTGCCTAAGGAGTGGTGTACGGCAACGGTGGTCCCACTTCACAAAGGCGGTGCCTCCACCGACCCAGGAAATTACCGTCCCATCAGGTTGACAAGCTTGATCTGCAAAGCTATGAAGAGGATCATAATGGAACTCATAAATAAAGACATAGGAGACTTGCAGACTTTGGATCCGACCCAGTTTGGCTTTGTCAAGGGCAGATCATGCCTTTTAAACCTGGTTGACTTTTTCAAAACAGTCACCAAGGCCATTGATGAGGGAAAGGCAGTCCACACAGCCTACCTCAACCTGGCAAAGGCTTTCGACACAATACCCCACTCAGGTATCATTGAAAAACTCATCAGCTTAAATGTAAACCCATACATCACAAGATGGGTTGCAAATTGGCTAAGTGACAGAACCCACAGAGTCAGAGTTGCTGGCGCCATGTCAGACTCAAAGCCTGTCACAAGTGGTGTCCCACAGGGCTCAGTCCTGGGCCCTCTCCTGTTCGGCATCTACTTTTCAGAAGTACAAGCAAACACAGGAGGATTATGGCTGACAAAATTTGCAGATGACTGCAAACTGGGCGCCATAGTTGAGAACACATCTGACACAGATATCCTTCAGAAGGGTCTTATAGAAATGGAAAACTGGTGCCAGAGCCATGGCCTAAAGTTAAACGCCAAAAAATGCATAGTCATACCCTTCGGGAAAAACAAGGTTACCCCTAGCTACCATATAGGCGGCAACCCACTAAGCACAGAAGAGGTTATCAGGGATCTGGGTACCCAGGTTGACAGTAACCTTTCATTTGACACTCACGTTGCCAAAGTAGTTAGGAAGACCTTCTACATTGCCCACCTGATCATGAAGGGATTCACATCTAGATCAAGGGAAGTCATCGTCCCCCTGTACTCATCACTCATCAGACCAATGATTGAGTACAATGCCCCATTCGGAATGTATCTGACACGACACCTGCAGCAACTGGAAAGGCCCCAAAAGTTCCTCACCAAAAGGATAAAGGGTCTCAAAAATATGTCCTATGCTGCCCGACTGAAGGAACTTCAGCTCTATTCAGTCGCTTACCGTCTGCTCAGAGGTGACCTGTGCCTGACATACAAGGACATGTCCAACCCAGAATTGATGAACATGCTTCACCTCAAAAAATCTATATCCCTCAGAACTACAAGGGTGGGAGACTTAAACCTTGACACGGTTATTAATAGGACATGCTGGTGGGACAGATTCATCACCCAGAGACTCCCTATGCTGTGGAACAAAATCCCGGTACATGTGAGGCAGAGCACCTCGCTGGCTTTGTTCAAGAGAAATCTTGACCAATGGATGGGAGATCGCAGATATACCCCAGGGATTATCTCAGTGTCACTGCTTGACAGAGGCACAGCAGAATAATGGGCATAGTATCCTCTAAACTAAAGGGGTGGCGAAAGCCACAAAACTCTGGGCTAGGCTTATAAATGCCCTTGGGCAGATAGCCTAGTATGAACCTATGAACCTATGAACCTAATTTTAATCCCAATTTAACATCAGAAGGGGAAACACTAAGTCACTAACTATTTTGAGGTGGGGGGAGCTGGGGGGGGGGGGGCAGTTACTATTCCTAAATATGATGTATGTATCCTCACAAGCATTTGTCTTCTCAGTTTATTGTACTGGTGATTCGTTAGCTATGATGATTAAAAGTTGGATGCAACTTCTTTTTTCCTTGAAATAAAAAAAAAAAAGGATTGAATTTCTTTTTCTTATGCATGATTTTTGTGCAGGCGATCATTGTATCAAATGGTTGGAAAATAAGCCGTAAAATGCACCTCTAGAAAATATATAATGCATGGCTTCTCAGTGCCTAGCATCCCCCAGACCAACAGTTTAATTTAGTTATTACAGCATAGAGATGTTCAGTTGAAATGAGCTGAAAAGGATGCAGGTCAAAACAAAGTTGAAGGATAAGACTATTTATTTTTTATCATGGCTTTTGTTCAGGCAATAACTGGATGACAAAGGTTGCTTAAAAAATTCTAAAATGCACCTCAGAGCATCTAGAACACCCACGGCTTCTGGGGACCACCCTCACCTTAATGCAGTTGTTCCCTTCACAGCTGTCAGAATGCAGTCTTGGTTACACAGACCGTGTTGGATAAATGAATGAATAACTGCTGGAAAAAATGAAGAGTAAGATACACTGAGAAAAAGGGATTAAAAAAAGTAATCTTGGGTATGAGTAGGCCCAAATAGCTTGGAAACCAAGCAGGGGCACCACTGAGCCTTTACACCGCGGGTGCCAGTTTACCCGAGGCTGGCCCTGCTTGGTGATAATGTTATCTGTACAAGTAGTGAAATTTAGGAATGGGTCCAGTGTTCCAACAATATGTTTATGCTGTTTATTGGTTGGTGTAATGTTCCCTTTTTAATCTGTTAAGATTAATGCAGGTAGTGATGCTATATTCTTGCTATCAAGAACAGCATGACTTTAATTTTGGAACTGTTAATCTGCAGTTTGTTATGAACCAGCTGCACAGGTTGGTGAATTCAGACTCAGTTGCTTGTTGTAGTGTTTGGTCAGTTTTATGAGCTTCAAGTAGTAGGTGATAATTTGCATATATGGCTTATTTTGTTTGAGTAAGTCACTGTGATATCATTAAGAAATAAGTAGAATAAGCAGAGGTCCAAAGAGACAGCCTTGTGGAACTCCTGTATTTAGAGTTCCCATTTTGAAAGCAAACTGATAGCAAAAGATTTGAAATGATCTGTCATGTCAGTAGTTTTCATCAAAACTTCAGTTGTTGAAGTTATATGAGTAGGAAGCTATGGCTTACTGTCGCAAATAAGAGTCATATCTACAACAAACTCCTGCAGTAATGAAACCACCATTAATACTATAAATGCCATTAGACGCCATCAGTATTGATCACACAGTAGCCCATAGCTATTTATATGTTTATACAACCGTTGACACATTCATTTTTCAAGGATTTTAGTGAACTGCTGTACTTATACAAAACTGCTCACCTGTTTTCAGATGATAATCTGCTATCTTCAGCACAGCATGGCGTCCACCCCAGTCATAAGATTACTACAGCCCCTGATTAAAGTCATAACCGCTATAAATCAAAACAGATATGAGAGAAATCTAGTCTTCACCATATTCTTTGACCTATCAAAAGTTTTTGACTCCATTTCACATAGAAAAGTGCCACAAAAATTGTCCTTCCTAGGTCTACATACACCCATAGTTTGACATCTACATGTCCTGCAAGACAGCAGGTTGTTAGATTGAAAAATAACATCTTTTCTATCTTTCGCATAGCAGTTAGAGTTCCACAGGGCTCCGATCTGGGCCCTCTCTTGTTCAACAGATTTGCGAATGACCTCCACTCAGCAAATAAGCATGCAAAAGGTCATCCAATGTGTACATGGCTCTACTCTGATCAGTCCAGGATTCCCTTATCTCTGTTGAAACATGGCTAGCTAATTCTTAGCTTCTTCCAAATGCCCAAAAATCCAAGCTCATCCTATTCAACTGAAAACAACTCTCTACCCAGGAATTCCTCTTCACTCTAACCTCCACAAAAAACATAAACATCAAATTAGTAACTCACACTAAGCTATTAGGTGTAATAACTGATGACAACTTGAATATTGACTACGGCATAAAAGATATAATAAAAAAATCATCAAAAAACTGGAACTCTCTACAGGATAAAACCTAGAAAATACATTGTTTCAGCTTTCCTCCTTCAAGCTCTCCTCTATGCAGCTCCTGTTCACATTAATTGTTAGACAACTGAGACCTGTCTCCTTGATCAATGCCAAAATTGCTGTTAATGTGACATACAAATCTCGCCATTGTGTAGCTCTAAAGCAGATACACTGGCTAGAACAGCTTCACCCCTTGACTTTATTTCAACTACTTTCTACAAATAGCTTTATTCACAAACCTGAAATTGCCCCAATCTAACTCATATACTTCAACACTATTGACCGAATGAACCTCTTTGGTCAGCAGATACAAAATTAAATCAAACAACTCTACTGGTAAATCTCTAATCCATCTACAAGTCCAAAATATAGAACTACATCCCACTTGCTTTTAAACACATAGTTCAGGTAAAATATTTCAAATCTCAGTTATAACAATATCTAATGAAGACATGGCTATGCTCCTGCTCATCCCCAGGCAAGAGAAAAATTCCTATCTGTTCATGCAGTGCAATAAAGGTATGCTATCTTTCCCTTATCTAAGTATGCTATACTGATATATTATATATCTATTCATGCAGTGCAATAAAGGTATGTTATCTTTCCCTTATCTAAGTATGCTACACTGATATATTATATATCTATTCACGCAGTGCATTAAAGTTATGCGATCTTTCCCTTATCTAAGTATGCTATACTGATATATTATATATCTATTCACGCAGTGCATTAAAGGTATGACATCTTTCCCTTATCTAAGTATGTTATACTGATATATTATATATCGATTCACGCAGTGCATTAAAGGTATGCTATCTTTCCCTGATCGAAGTATGCTATACTGATATATTATATATATATATATATATATATATATATATATATATATATATATATATATATTCACGCAGTGCATTAAAGGTATGCTATCTTTCCCTGATCGAAGTATGCTATACTGATATATTATATATCGATTCACGCAGTGCATTAAAGGTATGCTATCTTTCCCTTATCTAAGTATGCTATACTGATATATTATATATCGATTCACGCAGTGCATTAAAGGTATGCTATCTTTCCCTGATCGAAGTATGCTATACTGACATATTATATATCGATTCACGCAGTGCATTAAAAGTATGCTATATTTCCCTTTATCTAAGTATGCTATACTGATATATTATATATCTATTCATGCAGTGCATTAAAGGTATGCTATCTTTCCCTTATCTAAGTATGCTATACTGATATATTATATATCTATTCACGCAGTGCATTAAAGGTATGCTATCTTTCCCTTATCTAAGTATGCTACACTGATATATTATATATCTATTCACGCAGTGCATTAAAGGTATGCTATCTTTCCCTTATCTAAGTATGCAATACTGATATATTATATATCTATTCATGCAGTGCATTAAAGGTATGCTATCTTTCCCTTATCTAAGTATGCTATACTGATATATTATATATCTATTCACGCAGTGCATTAAAGGTATGCTATCTTTCGCTTATCTAAGTATGCTATACTGATATATTATATATCTATTCACGCAGTGCATTAAAGGTATGCTATCTTTCCCTTATCTAAGTATGCTATACTGATATATTATATATCTATTCATGCAGTGCATTAAAGGTATGCTATCTTTCCCTTATCTAAGTATGCTATACTGATATATTATATATCGATTCACGCAGTGCATTAAAGGTATGCTATCTTTCCCTTATCTACGTATGCTATACTGATATATTATATATCTATTCACGCAGTGCATTAAAGATATGCTATCTTTCCCTTATCTAAGTATGCTATACTGATATATTATATAGGTTTACTATCATATGTTCAAATCGAACTCCGTCGACTGCACTTTTGTCGAACATGGAAATTCGAAAACGGTAATGTCGAACACCAAAAGCCAACCTAGGAATGGTTTTAACGTGGGTCGAGATAAGTGTTCACTGTTATTGCCAAACTACAAACCTCTCCCCTATGTCCACCCATGTTAAAACCCATTCCTAGGTTGGCTTTTGGTGTTTGACATTACCATTTTTGAATTTCCGCGTTCGACAAAAGTGCAGTCAACGCAGTTCAATTCGAACATATGATAGTAAACCATTATATATCTATTCGCGCAGTGCATTAAAGGTATGCTATCTTTCCCTTATCTAAGTATGCTATACTAATATATTATATATTTATTCATGCAGTGCATTAAAGGTATGCTATCTTTCCCTTATCTAAGTATGCTATACTGATATATTATATATCTATTCACGCAGTGCATTAAAGGTATGCTATTTTTCCCTTATCTAAGTATGCTATACTGATATATATCTATTCACACAGTGCATTAACGGTATGCTATCTTTCCCTTATCTAAGTATGCTTTACTGATATATTATATATCTATTCACATAGTGCATTAAAGGTATGCTATATTTCCCTTATCCAAGTATGCTATACTGATATATTATATATCTATTCACGCAGTGCATTAAAGGTATGCTATCTTTCCCTTATCTACGTATGCTATACTGATATATTATATATCTATTCACGCAGTGCATTAAAGATATGCTATCTTTCCCTTATCTAAGTATGCTATACTGATATATTATAGCTACAGCTTGAGTCTCTATCATCATTTCTCCATAAAACCCATACTTTCCTCTTCCCTTTCCTTTCCATTTCCTTCTTATCGCCTCTTAGCCCCCCCCCATTTTTATTACACCCTACAATTCCCTTCAATTTATCCTGATTCACTACTTTGATTTTTCTCTTCCCCTCTTCTTTCGTCATCTTTCCCATTGGATCCCTTCTGTACCTCCCTCCATCCAGCATAAACCATACACTGACACCTTACAGCCTCTCTTTGCGACAGTAATCCTATATATTCTTACTCAGTCTTTCCCAAACTTTCTCACTCCACTTATCTACTAATAATTTATTTCAACCTGCACCATATCCTATGTATGATCCAAACACTTTCTGTGTTGACACCTCTTCTATTTCCCTTGTGTTGCCTCTCAAACTTGTCTTTTTACTTTGTTCCTCCTGCACCCTGATGTATAACTCACTAACACTAATACATTAGTTAAATACTTCTTTCTCTCATATCTCACTTTTTAAAAGCATACTCGTGCAAATGAATTTCTCTTTCCTTTTGTTATACTTTCTTTGTTTTAAACCAGTGTTGCACTCATGTATTACATTTTATTCATGACCCACAACAATTTGTATCTATTAATACATATTGCTTTCTTTTCAAAACTCTGTTGATGTTTTACTCTGTACTATATTTGTATTCAGTCTTTTAAACTGCTTAATTGTAGTTTTTCATATCTGCTTTTTCTAACTATTGTACATGTATTATACTTGAGATTTTCTCCCTGGACATCTGATGAAAAGAGACTATTTACTCCCAAATGGACGATTCCAGTAAACAAATTCTAATTAATGAATAACTAAATAAATACAGGTAGACTATAGCTTTTGTTAGAAATACACATACCTCATACTGATCACATTAATAACAGAATATAAGATTCATCTTGCTTTCATGAGTAAACTCATTTTAGAGCACACACCCCAGTAGGCCATTTTGACAAGAAGCTGTGTGGGATATAGTAAGATATAGAGAGAAAATAATGCACCTTAAATAAATATGTCAGGCACCAGCTAGTTATGGAATATCATTGTACATATGGTTGGAATATCTTACAGAGTGACAGTCAGTTCAGAAGCATTGTTAAGTGCTACAACACTACAGAGAGCTGGATGTCAGACGCCTGCACGTCTAGGGATAGAAAGTATAAGGTGAAATACTGAGCATGCAGCTGTCACATATCTGAAGTTAACAAAAGTGCATTTAGTATATGCTGTCAGGTTTTGTTTTCATATAGTTTCAAATTATTATCTGTTAGTTAACTGGCTTACTTAGTTGTGTCAGTATTTGCTCTGTGTAACAATGATTCCACTGACAAATATCACATCTTTTTGTGAATATCTCTTTATCTTTATGTTGGATAATCTCTCTCTCTCTCCATTTCTTTCTCTTTCTCTGTTTCTTCTCAGACTTGGAATGACCTCATATTGAGAGAAGTAGTGGAAGATATGCGGATGGGGGATTCTTATCCAACTGCAAAAATGCTTGTTCTGATTTTCAGTTTATTTGCACAAAACCCAATGTAACTTAAGTGCTTGTTTCATGTATTTATATACTTATGTGAGTGAGTTTAATGCATTTATGCATGAATAGAACAGCTTTTAGAGTTTTTTTTAGGTAGATATAGTAGACCCACTTTTCATTGTTAGATCTTCATGTACAGTATATTAGAGATGTCTTCAGTACTCAGATCATTTTCATATCAGTGAGCCCTAATTTGATTGATTGTAGAATCAAAATTATAAAATAAAAGCCAGGAAAGGCTAAAACAAAAACATACAATCCTTTATAAATGTTTTGCTGCATACCTAAAGTTGTTTCTTGTATTGAAAGCATGCACTAAAGACATTAGTTGTGTCATTTACAAGTTCAGACATAGTTTGTCTAGCACAATCCAGTGAAAGCATTTATTAATAATACTATTAGGAGATGTACGTTGTTTTATTTTCATGCAATGTTTGTAGAGCTGTACTGTTAACATTTCAAATATATCCAAACAAACGTGCCTTACAGGAACAAGCCAAGCTAGTGACCAATATACAATTTATCAAAACAAATGATTTACCCAAAATATATAATATGTAATGTATAAACTGTTTGTTTCAGTGAATTATATTACTTTTCAAGAGCTTGGATTGGTTCCTGTGAGGCACAATGATAGTGTTTTCTATGGAATGTTGGCATGTTACACTGCGGTGAAGTTTTTCAGTTGTTTTAAAATGCATAATAATAAATATTGCTTAGATTTTTATGTTGATTACAATATTGCCTTCATTAAATTAGTAGAGATATTTTTAACAGAAATGAAGTCAGGCTTTGAAAGCCTTAGTTATATTTTTGCATTAGTGATGGCAGACTTCAGATGGCACCACTCACGAAGGATTACTGCATGTGCTTTTGCAGACCTCTACAATTTCTGTAAAGAGTGTTTGCATTTTTCTTTCTAATTGTTTGGTTCTATACCCTTCCATTAGTCATCATAAACTATTATTACCAGAAATTTTTGTTTGCGTTTTATTTTCCTCACACTGTGATGTAATTTTAATCATGGAATGCTGACCAAGGAACTCGGTTTCAAATGTTTTCAAAGTTCTGCTTAAAAATATATGATCTCCAAGAATGCTGGACACAGACAGGAACAAATGTCTTCCAACCGTCAGAGACTGAATTAATGCAACTGTCAGAGAAAGCAAGACAGTTTTCTTTAATAAGAATGGAAACTTACATACATTTCTACTGCTAGCCAAGAAAGATCACTAAACTAATAAGTATTTTGTAGTTATCATAACAGGTTGTATATAAGAATAATATATTAATAATAATAATGATAACAGAAGCTGGATTGAATTATTTTATTATGTTACTATTTGGTGTGCTACTAACATTAGGACACAGTTGTCATTTTTCCTTTGAGTAAAGATAAAGGCAATGTTTGTGATGGACTTCGTTCACACATTTTAGAGCACTGACAGAATACAGTTATAACATCTGATTTTTTTCCGAATTTTATTATATGCTTTATAACCAAGATGATTAATTGTATATTTAGGTAATACTGCATACAATATCATAAACAAAGAAGTGAACATCACCCTGGGTTAAGATGTGCATTTTTTCTGATAGAGGGATAAGAATGAAATTTGCAGTAAAAGTGATTCTGGGCAGAAAAACAAATATAAAAGTGTTAATGTTCTCAACTTAAGAATAAACAAACCAGTAGCTAGAAGAGATTGCCGAATTACGTACCATGACATTCTTTTTATTTTATTTCATGGTTCACTGAAGCTGGCAAATTTTAAATAGCAAGACATTTCAACTCCAGTTCCTGTATCTGTTACACTTAAGCAGAAATAACAGGAATTTAAATATGGTACGAGGAGTAACAATTCAAACTGAGAAAAGAGTAAAAAGGAAGTGGGTTCAAGCAAACAATATTCCCTACAACAAATACGGGTTTGTCAGTTTTGGGGCTAAAATTTAAAACTCTGTTCAGGATCAGGTTTATAGAAATCAAAAAAATGTGCCACTTTTAGCACCTATTATAACTGCTTACTGTCAGACGGGGTTTTTAACAGTCTTCCTACACCTCATAAAGTGCAAAATGGATGAGATTCCATCTGAAACAAAAGGCTTAACCACATCATTTAACCTATCAGATTAATTAGAAGTGGGACAACAGAAAGTAACCTACTGTGTAAAACAAGTCCATCAGATCCATGACAGGGCATGAAATACGATAATACTTTTTTTCAGACTGGGTGGCTTCTGTTGTATCTGTACTGGTTTGGCAACTAATGAATATAGACAGTGCTCCCAAAGTTGATTTTTTTTCTGAAAATATATAGCACCCCTAGCCAAGACTTCTGCGGTTAGGCATGTCTTCTCTCTTCATACCAATAAGGCAGTAAGTGATAAATAAAGTTGCCATACATTCTGCCAAACCAAATTTGTGACACCTTACCAGTTGGAAACATCTTTTAATTCACAAGCTGCATTTCAAATGTTATCTCTGTATAGTAAAGAGGTTAACATATCAAGCATGTACTTTTTTGCCACAAGTAACTTCTTAGCATACTACTTTATGTGAAAACAAAATCATGATATTAATTATGGTCAGTTTACTAAAGAGGCTAAGAACAAATTGTAAAAATAGCTTCAGAAATCTTGTATAAATATACTTATCCTAGGATTTGTACCCATTTCCAAAGCTATTCTTAAACTAACTATGAAAATATAACTAGAGTTTGGGTAGGGGAGTAAAGAGTTGGTATCTCTACTTATGAGGTGGGACCAAGAACATGCCCAGACTACCATTCTGATGGCAAAGAGGGATGAAGCCCTAACTACAGCTCAGTTGATCTGGGTTCGATTAGCAGCTTGGGTAACTGACACAGTGGCAGGGAGGGTGAGTGTGCCTACCCCAGGTGAGGGGGTGCTCTTGAATGATGCTCCTTTAAGGGAGGTGTTGTTCATTGAGGGGAAATGTCCTCCAATCGAGACTGACAAGCATAGCAGGTGGGCAATGAATGGGTAGGGCATATAACAGCCACCCCCTATATGGAGCTGGGGACTGCCAACCCCCCTGGATGCACTTAAGATCCAGAATTGGCCCAAGCAATATCAGAGTAAGTCTGGGGGGGGGTTGGAATTGACCTGGTGGACCTAGCATGAATGTAGGGCACTGGGGGCCAAGATGGTGTAATAATGTCCCAAGGGAGACCAAAAAAGAATTAAAAATGAAAAAAAGGAAAAAAAGAACAGACCAAGATGGGTGAAGTGACTTCAGCTCTTCTTTCTTACCCACAAGAAACAGTACTAGAATCCTTGCAGCCTGTTCACCCCTGATGGTGGCTACGGTTTAGCAGGTAAAATGTTAGCATCATCAGGAAAGGAGGTGTAAAAGGATCTACACAAACACCCAGCTTTACTCTATGTCACACTTTCCATGATTATGTAAGTGCCATCGTGCACTGCCGTGTAGCAGTGGTTACAGTAGGTGGTTATAGATGCAAACATTTTCCATGTTAAATTTTCCCTTAGCATTTTACTTGAGGTCCACCAGAGTTTTTTTGTGGCCCTGGTCTGCTGTCAGCTGGAACACTAAGCCTAGCCTCAGAGGTACCAACAGAACTCTAACCCACTAGCCATTCCTAAGTGAGACCTCTTCTCCTGACCATAAAAATTTACCTAACACTATGGATGGACAATTTCCCACAGTTTCTCCACCCAATGTAGTTGACATGGGCATCCTGAGGAAATGTAGCAACTGTCTCATGTTGACCGACAACCCTCTACTCCTAGTCCACACAAACTTAACATGTGAGAGAGATACAACTATATTAAGAACCTTGAATCCATGCTGTCTCACACACCAGTTAATACATATGATAATGAGCAGGTTGTCAGCATGCACACCTCACCTCCCACTCCACCCAGACCCACATCACACATACCTTCATAGGTGGAGGTCCTCACCAGAAGCATACCTAAACACCAGAGACCTCCCAAACACAAACACAAGCACCCTACACATAATACTTCCTCTGCAGAACACAATCAACATAATAACTCAGGTACCAGTGTCTCGTCTGTCAATCCTTTAAGGCAAAACATAAAACCAGACATATTAGTCATAGGTGACTCCATTGTGAGACACACAAATGTCTCTTTCACCAGGCTGGAAAAGGAAAAGGTCATGGTCAGCTGTCTGTCAGGTACCAGGATACACCATATCACACATGCACTCATGTCTCTCAATGACAGGTACTGTTATGATGCCATCATAGTCCATGTTGGTGTGAATGACTTGAGATGCACCTCTCTGGACTATATGAAGAGAGACATGACTGAGCTCTCGGACTATGTGTCTCTGGCAGGTATATCCCTAGCCTTAAGCAGCATTTTACCTTCACCTAGGATGATGCCTCAATACAAACAGAAAATGATCGACTTCAATAATTGGCTTAATTTCTGATGTCATTCTAAGGGGATCCAGTATCTGTCAGCCTGGAAGGACATGATCGACAGACCTCGATGATTTTCCAGAGATGGACTTCATCTGCCCCCCCCCCCCCCTTTACTGGCTAAGGCTCTTGCCACCCCGCAGTGTCTCAAAGACAAAATTCCCAATGCAAAAACTCCATCTAAAAACAATCTCAAGGTTATGCTGCTAAACGCTAGAAGTCTTAACAAGAAACTGCACTCACTGGAAGCAGTCCTCACCTTGGAAGATGCAGATATTTGTACAGTCATGGAGACCTGGTTCAAGGCTGTGGAGAGCACCCCAGCCACACCAGATTACACCTCTTTCCACATGTTCAGATCACAAACTGAAGGAGTGAAAACTAAAGGAAGTGGTCTGACAATATTCATTAAAGATAAATACACCTCCAGATTGGTTAAACAGTATGATTCCCTGGAGATACTTCAGGTGCACTTAACTATTAGTAGTACACCTATTCAAGTCATTGACAGATACAGGATCAGGACACCCACTGTACCTATTTGGATCTACCTAAGTCTATCAAGGTACATCTGAACACCATGGTTTAGGGTGACTTTAACTACCCATCCATTGACTGGGTAAATTAACCATGCTCAAACTCACTTGCCCAAAGGTTCCCTGACTTTGTTAATACCAGTGCCTTGGACCAGCTGGTTGACACCCCCCCCCAAGGGGTGCCAGCATCCTGGATCTGGTGCTTACCAATATGAGGGACCACTGTAGCACACCCACTGTGAGGTCTTCCTAGTGAGATCTGACCACAAATCAGTCTCATTTGAGATCTGACCACAAATCAGTCTTATTCAAAGTAACTATCACACCTGACCCTCCCCCTAGCAGCAACTAAATTAAAAAACTTCTCCAAAGCAGATCATAACCTCTTACAGGATGGTATAAATAGCCTAACTGCACCTCCACCCTCAGATGGAACTGGCAACTATGCCAAGTTCAACACCAGTGCTTTATACAAACACCTGTATAACTGCATTGACTTGACCATACCTGATAGGACCAAAACAAGCTCCTCAAGGAAGGGCAAACCTGCCTGGTGGACAACTGCCATTAACAGGCTTTACAATAAGAGGAAGAAATTGCTGTCTATGAGTAAGAGGGAGCAAGCCCTAAACTGGGAAACACTCCTCCTCAGCTTAAACAAGCATACAAGACCTCTTCTGAAGTCCTGCAAAGCAAACTATGAATCCAAATTAGCTTCCTCAACTAAGGACAACCATAAGGCATTCTTTCATTACATCTGTAACCTAAAAGGAAAGGCACAGATTTGTGCCACACTGGTAGTTAATGATACCACATATACTGAGCCTATGGACATAGCTAACCTGTTAGCCAACAGGTTCTGTGAAACTTTCACTCCCCTATCCCAGCCACATGTACCCATGACATTCCTACCACCTGTCCCTTACCTTGTATCTCTAAATAGCAGGTCATAAACACCTTCTCTAAGGCCAAAAACAGCATTTATGGAACCTGATAACATTCCATGGCTGTGTCCTACATGGGCTCCAACAAGAATTAGCAACACCATTGGGTACTTTTTTCAATCATAGTCTAAACACTGGCTTCATCCCAACTTAGTGTAAAATGGCCACCTTTATCCCCTTGCACAAAGGTGGTACTTCCACTGACCCCAGGAACTATAGACCTAATAGCCTGACTAGCCTTATCTACAAGGCCATGGAGTGAATCATCATGGACCTTATCAACAGATATAGGTAATCTCCAAACAGTTGACCCTAGTCAGTTTGGATTTATCAAAGGGAGATCATGCTTGTTAAACATGGTGGACTTGTTGGACTATTTCTGTCCCTTTCATCTTTCTGCTTAAAAACCCGTGTTTGCACAGTTTTGTGCATTGCTCAGCGCTGCTTAACTAGGATAAAACTATTTCCGGTGCCATAAAGTCTCCTCTTCAGATTTTCCCTTGGAACTAGCCAGATTCTTAGTTTTAGCACTTGCATTTGCTTCCTCATGCTCAGCACTGATTCAGCACTTGTTGTAAGCACTCAACCTTCCTCATTACCTAGAAGAAAACAGCTCTTGTACTTACCTCCCTCACTTCTAGAGGTAAATAGTGTCTATTCAGGCATGTCCAAGGGACAGCTCCCGATGTTCACTCCAGTCTACCTAATGAATCTGGGCATCTTGTGGCAATGCAGCAATTGCCTTATGTACACCGACAACCCTCTCCTACTACCACTCAACACTACAACCTGTGAGAGATGCATTTATCTAGCCAAACTGGAGGCAAAGCTCTCACAACCCAAGACTGAACTTGTCAGTCAGGAGAAGAAGGCAAACACCCACTCCGCACCACACACACCACATAGTCCCAGTACATCTACACTACCAAGATCCTCACAAAGATGCAGAAAATCATTCTCAGAGGCTCTCAATAAGAATCTACCCAAACAACAGAGACCTCCAAAGCAGAAACACAAGCAACCTCAAACCCTTACCACAACCCAAAAGACACATAACACACAGACTCAGTGTGCCACTCAACCACTGCCCATAAGGCAAAACTATGTACCAAACCCATTGGTCATAGGTGACTCTATAGTCAGGAACACTGATGCTCCAATCACCAGAATAGGCAAGGAGAAGGTTACAGTTAACTGCCTGTCAGGTGCCAGGATCTGCCACATAACGCATGCACTCAGGTCACTCCACAACAAGTACAAATATGACTCAATCATTGTCCATGTTGGTCTGAACGACCTGAGACATACCTCCCTGGATTACATGAAAAGAGACATGGAGGAGCTCTCTGATCTTGTAATCCAGGCAGGTATGACCCTAGCCTTGAGTAGCATCCTACCTTCACCCAGAATGATACAGCAATACAAGGACAAAATGATTGACTTCAACAACTGGCTAAACTTCTGGTGTCATTCAAAGGGGACCCAGTATTTGTCTGCCTGGGATGACATGGTTGACAGGACATGATGCTTTGCCAGAGATGCCTGCACCTGTCACCCCTGGGATTCCAGATACTGGCTAAGCCTCTTGCCACCCCTATAGTGCCTTTTTTAGGCAAAGCTCAAAAAACAAAATCACCACCGTAACTGATACAGGCAAGCAAAAACTGAGGGTAATGCTACTCAAAATGCACTAACTTGAGGCACTCCTTAAAATGGAGAATATTGATATTTGTGCAGTGACTGAAAGGTTCAAGGCTACAGAGATCACCCCTACATTACCAGGATATAACTCAAACCATACTTTTTGGCCATCAAACCAGGACCAGAACACCAAGGGTAGAGGTGTATCCATATTCATTAAGGACAACCACACCTCCAGGCTAGTTGCCCAACATAATTCATCAGAAATTATACAAGTGCAACTAAACCTGTGCAAAACTGCAATCCATATTGTAGCTTGCTACAGATTCCCCCACCATGCCCCAGGATTCCCACTCCTCTTTTCTTGGCATAATAGAGAATATCAGGGTCCAACCAAACACCCTAATATTGGACATTTCAACTACCCCACCATTAACTGGGAAAACTATTCTTGTACTAACTCCTTTCCTCAATGCTTCCTAGAATTCATAAACTCCAATGCCTTGGATCAACTTGTCCACACCCCTACCAAGGGCAAAAATATCCTAGACCTAGTACTTACCAACATGAGTGACAGGTGCTCCACACCTGAAGTCAACTCCTCGTTGGTCAGATCCGACCATAAACTAATCACCCCAGATATCCACATCCTGTCCACACCCCCAACTAAGGAAACCACAGTAAAAAACTTCTCCAAAGCCAACTTCATGCTAGTTAAGGCAGAAGTGGCCAACTTCACAACACCCATGCAGATGGACAATACAGTTACCACTGCCGAATCTTATACAAACGTACTATATAAGCACCTAGACGAGTGTATGGATCTTGCCAGCCCTAATAGAACCAAAACGCAATCTTCTAAAAAAAAGAAACCAATCTGGTGGTCCTCTGCTATTAATAAACTCTACAACAGAAGGAAGAAACTGTTGCAAAAGAGAACAAAATCCCATGAGTGGAGGAGCTCCCTGGTCAGCCTCAGCAAGAAGCTGAGATCTCTCATAAAATCATCCAAAGTGAACTATGATATGTCAAGAATCTCAATGGCAACACCCAGATCTGCTCTGAGCTACAGCACAATGGCACAAAATTCAGGGAACCAACTGATATTGCCAGCATCCTGGCTGATACCCCCTTTGCCTCTTACCGGAAGAATGCAGTGTCCCTGCAATCACAACTGAACAGGTGAAAACTGCACTGTCGAAAACCAAGAACACACCATCCATGGGACCAGACAATATTCCTGGCTGCATTCTACATGAGCTTCAGAATGAACTAGCCCCCCCACACCTAAGCACCATGTTCAATCATAGCCTCTCGACAGGCTTTGTTCCCACTGAATGGCGCATGGCAACAGTTGTACCACTCCACAAAGGGTGAGCCACCACGGACCCCAGGAGCTATTGCCCTATTAGCCTGATGAGCCTGGTCTGCAAGGCCATGGAGCATATTATCATGGAACTCATAAACAACGATATTGGTAACCTCCAAACTCTGGACCCCACCCAGTTTGGATTTGTGAAGGGTAGATCCTGTCTCCTGAACCTGGTCGGCTCCTTTGAAACAGTCACCAAAGCCGTGGACGAGGATAAGGCAGTCCACACAGCCTATCTTGACCTCGCCTAGGCTTTTGACACCTTCCCCCATTCTGGCATCACAAATAAACTCACCAAGCCTGGTATAAATCCGTACATCACAAGATGGGTCACCAACTGGCTCACAAACAGAACCCACACTGTAAAAATTGCGGACTTCAAATCTGACTCCAAACCTGTGATAAGTGGAGTACCACAGAGTTCAGTCTTGGGTCCCCTCCTGTTTGAAATCTACTTCTCTGAAGTACAGACCAACACATAGGGCCTCTGGCTGCCAAGGTGCACAGATGACTGCAAATTGGGTGCCATAGCTGAGTCCCCAACAGATATGGACATCCTGTAAAAGGGCCTAACTGAGACTGATGCCTGGGGTCAGAGCCATGGCCTCAAGCTCAACGCCAAAAAATGCATTGTCATCTCCTTTGGTAAAAACCCTGTACCCATGGACTACCACATAGGTGGTAACCCACTTAACACCAAAGGTGAGACAAGAGACCTTGGGACTCTAGTGGACAGTAGCCTCTCCTTTGATAATCACATCACCACAGTAGTCAGGAAATCCTTCTATGTAGCACACCTCATCATGAAAGGGTTCTCATCCAGGAAAAAAGTCATTGTCCCCCTATACTCGTCTCTCATCAGACTCATTATAGAGTACAATGCCCCATTTGGAATATACCTTACAAGCCATCTGCAGCAGCTAGAAAGGCCACAAAAATACCTCACAAAGAGGATTATGGGACTCAAACATTTACCCTATGCTGACCACCTCAAAAAACTCCGGCTTTACTCCGTAGCATATTGCCTACTCCAAGGTGATCTCTGCCTAACATACAAAGCTATGTCAAACCCTGAGCTGCTGGACTTGCTACACCTAAAGAAATCCCAATCCCTGAGAGCAACACGGTCTAGAGACCTAAACCTCGTCACCACAATTAACAGAACATGCTGGAGGGATAAATTCCTGTCCCGGAGACTTCCCATACTCTGGAACAAGCTACCTATCTATGTCAAGCAGAGTTCATCACTAGCAATCTTCAAGAAAAATCTTGATGAATGGATGTGTAATAGGAAATTCACCCCAGGAATCACATCAGTGGCCCTGCCAGACAGGGGCACAGGTAAATAGCATTCATGGGTGGTGAAAGCCAGGGAACCTTGTTGGCTAGACTTACATAGGCATTAAGACCGATAGCCTAGTACCTACCTATAAACCTATGAACTTCTTTGAGACAGTCACCAAGGACCTGGACAAGGTAAAATCTGTGCATACAGCCTACCTAAACTTAGCCAAGTCTTTTGACACTATCCTCCACTCAAGCATCATTGACAAAGTCATCCAGCTAGGCATCAACCATTATTTAATTAGATGGGTCACTTACTGGCTCACGGATAGATCCCAGATAGTCAAAATAAGGGAAACTACCTCCAACAGCAGACCAGTGGTGTTCCACAAGGATCAGTCCTGGGACCTCTACTGTTTGCAATCTATTTCTCCAAAGTACAAGCAAAAACTAAAGGTCTATGGCCGACAAAGTTTGCTGATGACTGCAAACTGGGAGCAGTCATAGAATCTCTAAACAATGTCAAAATCCTACAAGAGGGTCTTACACAAACAAATGACTGGTGCCAAACTCATGACCTTAAACTCAATGCAAAAAAATGTATTATCATCCCTTTCAGTAAGAGCAATGTTCCTGCTAACTACCACATCAATAGCAACACCCTAAGTACACACTCTGTGGTGAGACACCTGGGCTCACAGGTTGACAGCAACCTTACTTTTGATCACCATGTCTCCACAGTGGTAAGAAGGGCATTCTGTATTGCTCATCTCATAAGTAAGGGCATTGCCTCCAGAAAAAAAAGAAGTTATAATCTTCCTGTACTCTTCCCTCATCAGACCAGTAATTGAGTACAATGCCCCTTTTGGTATGTACCTTTCCAGGCACTTGCAGCAATTAGAGGGACCACAAAGATTCCTCACAAGGAAAATTCAAGGTCTTCAGCATCTGGCCTATGTAAATAATCTAAAATCACTGTCACTTTACGCTGTTTCATACAGACTACTCAGAGGCAATCTCTACCTTGCATACAAGGCAATCTCTGACCCTGCTTTATTGGAAACGCTGCATATCCGTAAGTCAAATAGCATGTGGGTTACTTGCTCTAAAGACATTAACCTGGTATGTGACATTAATAGAACATGCTGAAGGGACAGATTTGTCTCCCAGAGGTTACCACACCTTTGAAACAGACTCCCACTTCATGTCATACAGAGCACCTCATTGGCCCTCTTCAAACTCAATCTGGACGATTGGCTGGGTAACCATAAATTCACCCCAGGGGTTCCACCTATGTCCCTCTTGTACATGGGTAATAAGTGCTGATCATGGAAATAAGGGTAGAACGTAGCTAGGCTTATAAAGGCCCTAGGGCCATTAGCCTGGTAACTTCCTATGATCCTATGACTGACCACTATGTCACACTTTCCATGTTTATGTAAATGATTAATGACTCACCAACCATTATGTCTACTGACATGTGACCTTTCCACATTAGAGGTCCATTGCCAGGACCATCAGCCAATGATTTTTAAAAGGACAATGTCTGCCATTCTAAATGTTTCATCTAGTATTTTATTAAGTTTCTGCTGAAAAAGGGCCCCTGCCCACCCAGACTAACCTGGTCAACAAATGGCAAATAAATAAATAAGTAATGAACAACACAGGGGATTAATGGTAGGAGAATGCATGGATAGCACAGGTAGAAGAGACAAAGCAAGACATGGTTTGAGTCAAGTGGGCTCTGGGGAAAACAAAGTATTTTTTTTTTTCATTTTTTCCCCTCTTGACTCGGGTATTGTAATAACAAAACCAAAAGACTTATGAATCTCATGTCAAAATTCTTGTCAAAGAAATCCTATATGGAAACTGCTAAAAGGCAAATGTTTTCTTGTTTCTTGGTGCTTTTGTGTGAACAGTAATGAGATGTGGTTCAAATCAGCCTGCAGTCTGGCAGAACTTAATCTGATAGATGTCAAGAAGATTGTGTTAATTTGAAAGACATTAATAGTCCATTAGCTGAGGCCATATGTTCATAAATAAAAAAAATAAACAATGTTATTTATTTAATGATGTGTTTAGAATGTAGATTATTTTATGTGGGAAGAACCAAGAGAGAACTATACAAAAGAATTTATGAACATAATTATACTATTAGTAATGGAGATACAAAAAATGCTATGAGCAAACATTATGTTGATAAGAAATGTAAAATTAATTTTAAATGTATAGTTTTGGACACTGTGCATCAAAATATTAAGTCAGTAAATGTTGAAGAAGAACTAGGTTGGCTAGAATATTGTTGTCAATTTAAATTAAATGCTTGTTTCCCTCCAGGATTAAATAATAGGGAAGAGTTTGTAATGTATTTAAAAAGATGGGGGTGAAGCATTAATGTATGCATGGTCACTGTGCATTTTTATGTCACTGTGCTTTTAAATGTTAAATGGTGTTTTAAAATGTTAATTAATGCAGTATTTAAAGTATATGTTTTTTATGGTAAAGCCATAGTCTGAAGAAGTCTCTTGCATAAGAGACGAAAGCGCTTACCATTGACTTGGATTATAATAAATTTCTTCGTACTGACACAGCTTTTTGTTTATTATTTGGATTTTGGAGTTATTTGCTTGCTGCTTTTGTTGGATCATTTGACATTGTTGCAGGGTGTCAGCTATGGAGATTAGTACTGCTCCAGGAATGAGCTTTGCAGCTGTATCAGCAGGCTGTGTGTTAAATGATACCCCGAGTGGTTTGTTTATCAAAAATGAAGAAGGGACAGTAAACCCGCTCATGAGAAACTATCGTAGAGCTGGTTTCAATAGTAATTGTGAAGAAGAGATTTTGAATGGTTGTCTAGCCCCTCCTGTTAATCTTTTCAATATGGAAGGAAGAGTTTTATGTGAAGGAACAACAAACTCTTCTTTTAATATTCAGGAATGTTTTCACCTTTTAAAAAAAGATTTCTCTACATTGAAATGTCTTCAGTGGGATAATTTATTATTCAAGAATAGTTTGAAATCAAAACAAGTGCCGAAGGGACTAAGAATTAAAAATTTACCAGCAGGTAGAGATCTGCCTAAAGATCTCACAGAGAAATGGCTTGAAATTAATCAAAATGCAGGGCTTCAGTTCATGGAATTGCTTTGTGAAACTAATAACATTAAAATCAGTGATTTAACTGCCAAAGTGAAAACAAACTTCAGCATGTTGAAAGATAACACTTCCTTAGAGAATTTTAACAGCAAGATGAGTATTATACAAGAGAATTTACTCAAACTCAATGAAGAGTTATGTCAAAGAAAAACTAAGAAGTTTTTCAGAGATCAGGAATGAATACTCTGGGGGTGTGGCAGCGGCGTATGGGCTGAAGCTACAAAGTAATAGTTTGATGAAAGAATCCTATGGGGATGGTGCAGTAATAGAGGATGATGCAAATGTTTTAAGAAGGTCTGAAAGACTAAATAATAAAACCAATGTGGCTGAAATTTCAAAGACAACCACTGTTGATGAAAGAATGGAACCCAGAGTCGGACAAGGAATTAAAACAACTGAACAAGCAGTTAGACCAAAAACAAAGGAGGCCAACAAAACCAAACCGACAGTAATGGAACCTTAGCAAAAAAGAAATGTAATAGCGGAAAATAAATAAGTTATTGATGTGTATCAAAGAATTGAAAATCAAGGAAGATCGTGGGCTCAAGTGATGGCAGATGGAAGCAATGACAAATTTAATTATTCTGATAAACAACGGCCACAAAAAAACTGGTATGGCAGAAAGGGTCCAGGGAAAAACTGGAACAGGAAACAACAATACTGGAAGACTTAGGTACTGTAAATTTCAAAATTATTAATCTATCCAGTAAAAAACTGTCTTATGAAGATTGTTGCGTGTTAAGTAAAGGGTGGAATTTCGCTCCAGCGCAAAGAGCGAATAAGTTGGTGATGATCAATGAAATTAGAGACTGTGAGGAAATTAAATTTGAGCATTCTACTTGGTTCACAAATGCAAGGTAATTGTGAAATGTATAAACTGAGTTGCTATAATTCACCGTTAATTAAAGAATTAGAAATGTTCCTCAATGTATGTACATTTCAGATGCTTGAAATGTTAGATAATGACACAAATTTTAGATACTATAATCTAACAAAAAAAGAAAAGGAATGTTTAGATGCTCTAGTCAAGAATGAAGATGTTTTGATTTTTAAAGCTGACAAGGGTGGTTCTATGGTATTGATGGATAGAAGTGAATATGAAAATAAAATGAAAGAAATGTTGTCTGATATAAATTTTTATAGACCTGTGAATATGTCAGAAGTAAAAAAGGGATTTTCATTAATTGATTCCTGTGTGGAAGAATGGTTCTATACAGGAAGAATTGATGAGAAAACTAAAAGAAATCTATCTAATAACAGCCCAAAAATAAGTAGGATCTTTGGTATTCCAAAGATCCATAAAAACCTAGATTCCCCACCATTAAGATCCATAGTGGTGAGTAGAAACAGAAAAACTGAAGGGATGTCAGTGTTTGTTGACAAGCATCTACAGAGGGTAGTACCAAGAGGTAAGACTTATATAAAAGATAGTTATGATTGTATAAAAAAACTGGAAGAGATTTAGGTGTCTGATTCACATATACTGGTTACATTAGATATCAATTCTTTGTATACCATGATTCCAAATAAAGAAGGAATGGAGACAGTAAGGGTAGAACTATTAGAATCTAAAGTGTTCTCCCCAAGTACAGTAGGGTTATTAATGGAGATGATTGATTTAGTTTTGAGCCATAATTATTTAGAGTTCTATGATCAAGTACATGTCCAAACAAATGGTGTTGCTATGGGTGCTGCTCTAGCCCCTAGTTATGCTAATGTGTTTATGCAAGGTTGGAAAATAGCCAATATTTTAGAAAGTGAACATAGTAAACATATAGTCAAGATGTTAAGATTTATTGACAATGTCCTTGTAGTATGAGATGGTACTATTAATGAGTTAAATAACTTTTTAAAGTACATTAATAATGTTTGTTCCTATATAAAATTTACTTATAGTTATAATGCAGATAAAATTAAATTTTTAGATCTGACAATATATAAATATGATAATAAATTAATTTCTAAGATTTATAAGAAAGATTTTCAAAATAATATGTATTTGCATTATTCTAGTTTGCATCCCAAAAGAACTAAAGTTAATATTGTAAAGGGACAACTTAAAAGGATTAGTAATTTAACTAAAGAGGATGATTTGTTTGAGCTTGAAGCTTCAAATTTTTATTAAAGGATGGAAATAAGAGGATACCCACAAGATGAAGTACAAAGGTTGTCCACTGATGAATTAAGTAAGAGGAACAATACTGGAAACAATGTTAATACTAATGTTGGTGATAAAACACATATAAATTATAGTACAGCATTAGCAATACAAAATAGTACAGATTAGAACACTATAAAAATATAGTGAGGAAAAACTGCAGAATTTTAAAAGGAAATAGAGAAATTATGGAGAATATAGGAAATGAACCCAAGTTTGTACAGAAAAGGGCTAGAAACTTTAAGGATTTTTTTCAAAGTAAACTAAATAAAGTTAAAGAAGCTGAGGTAAGAAAAGGGATGATTAAATGTTATAACTGTAACTACTGCCAATATTTATTTACTGATAGCTGTGAATTATTAGTGGGGAAAACAGTAGTTCAAGTCCCAGGGAGGTTTACATGTAAATCAAAAAATGCTATTTATTTAATGAGGTGTTTAGAATGTAGATCATTTTATGTGGGAAGAACTAAGAGTGAACTATACAAAAGAATTTATGAACATAATTATGCTATTAGTAATGGAGATACAAAAAATGCTATGTGCAAACATTATGTTCATAAGAAATGTAAAATAAATTTTAAATGTATAGTTTTGGACACTGTGCATCAAAATATTAAGTCAGTAAATGTTGAAGAAGAACTAGGTTGGCTAGAATATTGTTGGCAAGTTCAATTAAATGCTTGTTTCCCTCCAGGATTAAATAATAGGGAAGAATTTGTAATGTATTTAAAAAGAAAGGGGTTGAAGCATTAATGTATGCATGGTCACTGTGCATTTTTATGTCACTGTGCTTTTAAATGTTAAATGGTGTTTTAAAATGTTAATTAATGCAGTATTTAAAGTATGTGTTTTTTATGGTAAAGCCATAATCTGAAGAAGTCTCTTGCATAAGAGACAAAAGTGCTTACTATTGGCTTGGATTATAATAAATATCTTCATACTGACACAGCTTTTTGTTTATTATTTGGATTTTGGAGTTATTTGCTTGCCGTTTTTGTTGGATTGGTTTATTTAAATTGCATTAACAGTAGGTAGTGAAGGCTTTCTACTGAAATACTGATAATCACAAATGAATATCAAACATCACTTTTCCCCTCTAAGTTTCTGTTTTTTGTAGTGGGGCTATTCCAGTGCACTCCTTGATACAAGGGGAAACTTCCCACATCAACCAAAATTATATATACTAACTCTGACATCAGTAGGCCTCAGAGAAAAGGAAATAGTCTGAAACATAACAATATTGGACTCATATAAATCAGCATTTTCAGTCACACCATCTCTATGTTCTGGGACTCAGTATTACAAGTCTTGTCAATTCAAATGGTTACTGAAGACATGGTTTCTGCATAAACATTACTCATGTCATTGTCTGAAGAGTTGTAATCCTTCTAAAAGTAACCAAATCTAATTAGATAAATTGGTTATGTAATCTATTTACTTAACTAAACCCTCCATAAGCACAATCTGCTAAAGCTGCTATAAATACTTAGTACTACATCAGCTGACAAAGGGTTACTATCAATATGAAGAGTGCTGTGTTATGAAAGCTTATACTTTTGAATTTATTTATTTTCTTAATTTGAGACACATTGTATATATTGTCATATATGCCACATTTGTATATATTGTAATAGTCTCTCAAGACCTATGATTTTTTTTTTGCTATTTTTAACTATTCTGTGTACATATTAATTGTATGTTATGTGGAGCTTTTCTCCTCGGGCCTCCGCTGAAAAAAGGCTACTCAGCTCAGTCAAACATACCCGGTCAACAAATGTAAAACAAATAATATAAATAAATTAATTAATTAATTAAAGCTTTCCAGCTTAGTGCAAAATATTAAGGCTATGAGCCAAGAACAACCATCATTCAATGGTCACCAGTTTGAGTCTCAGTGTTTTTATTTGCCTATTGTGTGATTCTGACCAAGCCACTTAATCAGTTTTCCTGGAACATTATTAAAAAACAGGCATTTTTGTTTTGTGTGTTTACCCATGTAACAGGAAGAGGAAAAAAATAATTTTTCCCTTTATTTGTTAAAGCAGTATGTTTCAGATAAAAATGTTTTGTTTCCTGATCTCTTTTTTCAGAAGACTAAAGGTATTTTCACCTTAAACATATTTCTTTCAAATGGTGAGCTTTTTTCCTAAGCATATAAATATATATTTTGTGATATATATATGTATATATATATATATATATATATATATATATATATATATATATATATATATATATATATATATATGTGTGTGTGTGTGTGTGTGTGTGTGTGTGTGTGTGTGAGAGAGATATGGTACTGTATATTTAAGGTATCAGGTATCCCATAATTCTTTGAGTCTTCTAACCCAGTTAGTGCAGTAGAGTTAATGATGAGGAGTTGACCTGTTAAAGGAGTACACCACTCCATAGACAAAAAACAAGGTTACAGATATTTATTATATTTTATATTATTTACAGACTTTTCCAGATTTATAGGGCTGTATTGACGTGTACTTTGGATAAATCAGGTTGCCATCCAGTATTTGGCAAAATCCCAGTTTTTGCAAAAAATGTTGGATCAATGTGTTTCCCTCAAAAATGTTACTTCCCTTACACTTCAACATCATGCATGCATTATTTACTCATGTAAATTACAGTAAAAGTAAAAGAGTAACCAGAACAATGTAAATATTACCTAAGACTTAGGTAAATATTATGAAACAGTGCAAGAAAATGCTGTTGCTTAACAAAACTGCCTTTTAATGCTTTTTTTTTTTCTACTTTAGCTAGAGACAATGAAATCCAGTCCATTTAATTGCTTCCAGTCCATTTACTTCCTCCTCTCCCCTTAGCTGTCCCATTCCTTCCTTACCCTGGTAATTCCTTGAAATGGTAATTCTAATTCCATTGAATGGCAGATCTTAATTTAACGGGATGCTAGCATTTCTTCTAGTTCCTCCATTTTTTTTGTTTTTCTTGGGATATTTTTTTTTGCTGCACTACAGCTTTGGCCTTACTTGACTACAATCACATCCAGTAGCTAAATGCACCAAGGAGCCAAAGAATAAAAAGATTTTAATATTAATTTTTTAGTTTTAATTAATTTAGTGTTTTCCACCTTGTTACAAATTGGAGATTTTACATGATGAAAGATTTACATGTGCAAAGTGTTGTTTGGTATGTGTTTACTCCACTGGTTGGTTTGGTACTGGTTGGTTTGTTAAAACTTTGTCTTTCTTCTGGATTTGTCTTTGTACATACACTTTGCATTGCTATTTTTTTGTGTCCTTTTGTCACTTTCTATAACAAAGTAAATTTTTTATTGATTTTTTTTTTTTTTTTTTTTTTTCTTTTTTTTTTTTAACTTAATTTGAATCTTTAACACCTGCCACTGAAAAACTGATAAGTTGAACATTTGTCACTTGTTGATGGATAACCACCCTTCAACTATCCCTGCCTAACCACCACACAGATTTGTGCTTACTGCTTTTATGGCTTTGGGTGTGTTTGCTCATGCCTTCCAAATATCTCCCCCCCATTACATACCAGTTTTGCAGTGTAGTATACACCTTTAGCCATCAATATGCAGCTACTCCAATACATGTAGCCTATGTGTTCATGTTTTAGTGTTCAAGGTGTGGAAGCTGCACAGAAATTGACTAAGGTGTGAATACAGGTTTGTTCTAAGGTTCAGTGCTTGTTTGGTTTCATGTTAAGCCACTCCTCATGATGTTGCATGCCTATGATGGATACCTGCCACCAATATTTTTAATCTTTCTATTCCCCCTTTCTCACACTACGCATATCTGGTGCACAATATCTGTGTATAGCAAACAGAATACAGCAGCAACTACACATCCATTACATCATTTGCCAGAATGTATATATATGCATACCAAATTTCGTTTAACATCGTGGTGTTACTACACACTACTACTATGAAAAATGAACACAGCACTCAGGCTGGGGAAGGACAAGGGAGCCATGACATCACAGTATTGTGGTGATCTTGGGGGGAGGGAACTGATTAAAAACAAAAAAAAAAAAAAGTACCTGCACTGCCTGCCTGGCCATGATGATGTCAATTTTGGCCGAATGCAGCAAGCTTTATTCAAATGAGAATCACTGAAAGTGAAAAACCATCACAGAGAAGGGAGGTAAGGTAGTTGTCTTGAAGGAAGTAATAAAAATGTAAAAATGCTTTTATTGTTGTTTGTTGCTAGACAATGTAAATAGGGAGGAAAAGGGCCGTGAAGTTGAGGAATACATTAGAGAAACCTGTTGTACTCCTTTAATGACCTTTCTGTTGTGCTGTCAGTTTGTGTGCTGTTTTACTTTAAATGTTTGTGTCTCCTTACATTAATCACACTACTATTGAAGACAACAGGATAATGTTACATGCACCTTGTGGTTTGGTGTCAGAACTGCAATCTTTTTTGAATAAAAATACTGAAATCATTATTACAGACCAAAAAAATATCAAAGAGTCAAGATGATAAGTGGATACCACCAAGCTCAGATATATATGTTTTTAATGGAAACAAAGACATTCTGGCTAACAAAACAGTCTTTTTCCTAAATATCAGCCATCTAACCTTAAAAATATAAATTGAAAATGGTCAAATTTAACCCAACAGAGCCTTCAGTTTTTCAAAATCATTAACCTGGTTATTTTAGGGGCAGAAGTTGGCGCATTTTCAATCTGCAGTCAAACTGGATAAAGAAAGTGAAGAAATATAGGTAAAGTCAGTACTGTAAGATATGGGCAAAGAGGTGGAGGCAATATACACTTTAGTTTTTGCATTCTGAAGCCTGGAGTGTTACATATGAGTCAGTAATAAGTATGCCCAATAAACGCGTTGTGCTAAAATGAAATATACATAAAAATGTATGCTTTCATAAATATGTCCAAGATAAAGGAGGAAGTGCTTAAGCTTTTGTCAGGCACTTGTATGAACTGTCTGAAAATTGTGACCAAACTGAAGATGACCAAATTCAAGATAGAGCTGTGAGTGAGCTGGCTAATACTGAAGTGGTTCAAATTTTACAGCTAGAGAGAAATTTAATTTCTTAATAAAAAATGCTAGTATTAATACTGCAAATGATGTGCTTGAGGTAACAAACATGAACAAAATGGCAAATTCAGTAACAAGCTTGATACCGACTGAAGAAACTGTGTGCATGAAAAGCAGAGTGAATGCAGGCTGGGCAAAACTATGAGCTGTAACTGTTTTTCATGCTGAGTTGTAACAATATACTTCTCATGGCAGAGGGTGTAAGAAATGCAACAAGATGAGATATTTAACTGTATTTTGTAAAATTAAGCTAGTAGCAACTGAGAGTAAAACTGAGAAAGGCATTAAGTATTTTCCTAGGTCCTGGAATTGCTATACCAAACACTGAGTCTAAATGGCAAGTTGAGCTCACAATTAATAAAACCTCAGTAAGCTTTAAGAATGATACAGGGACATAAGTTATAATAGCATCATGTGTTACTTATTGATGCATCTTGAAGCATTCACACTTGTATGAAACAGAAACAGAAATAGGTACAAACTCAAATGCATCGGTAGATTTCTAGCCATGTCTGAGTAGAAGAGACACAAATATGAATTGTAGGTTTATGTGCCGGAAGATATGTACATAATCTGCTCAGTAGAAATGTGGTTCGTAAAATGTGGCTGATTGCCAGAATAATGACATTCATATGGCTGTGTTTGGTAAAGCTGGTCTGCTTGACTGTGAACCAGTAAAGACAAAGTCAGATCCTGTCCCACATGCCTTGACCATATGCAGAAGAATTTCCTATACTGTCCAGACTAGGGACATAACTCAAATGAATGCAAGGACCTGGTGTGATTGAGAGTGAAACTGAAGTAACTGAATGATGTGCTTCCTTGGTCCCATCATTAAAAAGAATGGCAGCATATGGATATGCATTGAGTTAAAAAATGAGGCAGTCACAAAATAAAGGTCTATCTACCAACACTAGAAAACATTGCACCTAAGCTGAGTGATGCAGGAGTGTTCTCTATATTAGATGCTTCAATTGGGTTTCAGCAGATACCCCTATACCAAGGGGCCTATGTTTAACCATTGAACAACATAATCTCCCTGTCCTACACTCCCTAACTATATATACCAACTCCGAGACTGCACTACAGTGGGGAAAAGGGCAGATGGGGAAGTGCTGGCCAACTAGCTACTTTCCCATTCACTGAAATGAACATTTACCCAATGAAAAATTGATGGATAGGGTTCGATGTTTAGCTGTTCTATGCAAATGTTATTCGACAGTTAAACATAGACCCTATAGCAAGACAGCCAAAAGCAAACGACCTTCATTACTCCAAATGGAAAGTTTTATGTTCAGAGACTGCAGTTTAGCACAACTTTAGCAGCAGAGGTGTTTCGATGTGCTATGAATAATCTGTTGAAAGGGCATGATGGTACTGTTGTTGTCGTGGATGATCTACTGGAGTTTGGTCCAGTAAAGTGACGTATGATATGACACCCAAACCATTAAAAATTCAGGTCTGAAAATTAATGTAGACAAATGTTGTTTTGGAAAAGTTTGAGATTCAGGGTTTCAGTCATAACATAAGTGCTAGTGGAATCAGATCAGATTAAAGCAAAGTCAGAGCAACAGAGGATAAAAGAGTCCACCCTGTGTAACTAAGCATTATAAATTTCTTGGGCAAATTTACTCCAAGTCTGTTTACAATGCTATATCCACTGACAGATTTACTGAACAAAGATGTACCCTCATCATACAGAGATGTCTACATCCAAATCTTCATCAAAGTGAAAGAAATTGTATTGGCTGTGTGATGCCCCTGCACTGGCCCATTAATCAAAGAGCCTCAATTCTCACCACTGGCAACAGGGAGGGATGTACACAATGGGAGGATGACAAGTACACACACAGTAATGTACAATTTCCCTTCCCACAGAGATCGCAGTCAGTCTGGTGGCTGGTTTCTCCCTCTTTCTCCAGATCCCCAATAAGATTCCCCACTGGCACAGCTATAGGGTTAAGATCTCAGCTGAGGGATCAAGCCAAGACCTCCAGCACCCTCTCTGTCCAACCAGTGCTTCGTGTCCCTGCCCAAGTAGCTGACACACTCACACACTTTGAGATTTGATTTATATACAAACACACAGACACTCCTGGGGAAGGCTGGCACAGGTTCACTAGCTATGCCCCCTTCTGCCCAGACTATAAGGTAGTTATCACTGCCTCCAACCCCTCTTTATCAACTACTATACGGCCTTTACAAAGGGTGGCCAATCTTACTGTGTAGTGTTCTATTATCCAAATGGTAGTTTTTGACCAAACTCCAGGCTATTAGGAGTGGACTGTACAGTGTCAACAACTACATATACAAGTACTCTAAGAGCTTAAATATGTCTCACAAATATCAGCCACAAAGATAGGCTTAATATATTTAGTAATAAATAATAAAAGAACGAGACAATACTCAGAAAACAAACACAGTTACTTCATAGTTCAGAATCACAGGAAATATTAAAAAAAAAACATTACAGGACAGTCTCAAATAAATACAGAAAACATCTAAACTAATCTTTATTATATCCGTGTCTATATCTAAGAGAGATACTGTGCCCTAAGTCTTGCTTACAGACAACATGCAGGCAGAAGTGCTGAGTGGATGTTTGTAGATCCAAGACAAGATACAAAATGCACAGTCTTTCTCTGAGAGAGTTTTTAAATTAATATCAATCATTACTGCTGGGTTAGCTTGGATGACATCACTCTTTGTCACCTGACTTCAGTTCCCAGGCTAAACAGATACTAACAGACTTTTAACATCTCTGTGTGAGAATACATATCTCTCAAAAGTTTGCAGAACTGTGTAGCTGCTAGGAAATCATAAAAAAATCAAACACTTTACATTTTAAACCTAGTAATTACTTTTCTTTTCAGACAATAGAAAAACTTCTAGCTCTAGACATCCTGTCTCCTTGCTGCATTTACTAACTTTTATAGCACACTGTAAAGCATTTAATTTCAACTTGTTTTCTTGAAGATGTGTAAGTTAATCTTCTATGTTCCGGCAGGGTATGCAGTGGTTACATTCTTGAAGCTCAGTACATAGCATACAGTTCTGTATAAATCATATCAATATTCACAAATGACATATAATTATTTACAAAAGTACAGATAGCTAGGCTGGCAGTGTCACAGGCTACACCAGTGCTTGTTTGCTATGATGTTACCTAACTGACAGGTGGGGGTGCTGTTACCAGTAGCTATAGCTTAGGTGCTGCATTACTCCAATGGAGGGGCAAGTGATGCGACCTGCTGTGTATTGCTATAGAGTGTTAACCAATGCATAACACAGATATTTACAGTTAGTGAAAGAGTGGCTTGTGAGTGTGTGGGCATGTGAGAAGTTCTCAAGATACCTACTGGGCTACAGAGTTTCCATCTTCAGGCTGAGCATAAACCATTGGTTCCAATGATTAACTCCTATAGTTTCGACAAAGTGCCACTCTGATGATAAAGGTTTCTTATGAGACCAAGATATTTCAAAGGCACAGCAATCCATGTGCCTGGAAAGCAATTAATCAAGGTCAACATGTTAGCTAGCAATCCGATAACTAACTGGATGCAGTCATATACTAAAGACAACATTGCTGTTGATGTGTAGAACATTATGGCAACTCAAGCAGTAACTACAGAAAGGCTAAGAAAAACTAAAACAAGCTATTGAATGTAACAATGAGTTACAGTCATCAAATATATAAGGGTTGGATGGCCCAACAGTTAAACACAGATTAAGATTCTAATTTATAAATGCTATCTTCTCACAGTATAATTGTCCAAACATGATATTTTATTACTACATCAAGACAAAATAATAGTACCCTCTTCACAATGTGCCATGATGTCTGTATGGTGGCTGAGTATAAACATGGATATTGAAGGGCTTCTATCAAACTGCCAGCTCTCCAGCATTCACAGACAACAGACCATTCCAAAAGAAAGAAGCATTACTACTGACTCCTTTATCACAAGGTTTTTGACAGAAGATAGCTTCTGACATGGGCAAATTTGAAGACAGGAGCTGCCTAGTAGCAGTGGATTATTTTTCTCAAGACATAGAGATAGTGCATGTACCAACCATGACTAGTCAACAAATCATTGTAAGAATTATAACTACGTTTACTAGATATGGTATTCTTACTGAAGTGGTACACAGTTCATATTAACTGAGTTCCAGCCATTTGCTGAAGACTATGGCTTCATACATACTGTGACAAGGCCTCACTCTCTGCAGACCAACATAGCTGCAGAGAGAGCAGTTCATACTGGTAAAAATATTCATATACAACCTGATCCTTACAAAATTCCCATGTCTTATTGTGTTCAATTACAAAGCCCTGAATAGCTAATCCTTGAATGACCAATAAAAACTAACATACCAATGCTGGAAGCCAAATTTGAACCAGAGACTATTCCAAATGAGTCTGTCATACAGAATGAACAAAGAATAAAAGACTCTTATAAGTGATTTTATAATGGACAATATTCCACCCAAAAACTACCAGTCCTTCAGCCAGGCCAGTCTTTATGCCTTCAACTTTTGGGAGAGAGAAAGTGGGAGACATCTGTTGTTGCACTACATAAAAATGACAAATCATTGTCTTACATGGTGCAAATCAATGACATTGCTAGTGTGAGGCACAACCAGAGACATATACAGGCCATTTCTGAAGAGCCTCAGGGTGAAAGACAAGCTTCAGAGCGCCATACCCAGCTGTGTAAGACAAGCATGACAAGGATCTTAGCCAGGAGGGGAAAACAGTGGAACGGGTTAACAGCTTCAAGTATCTGGGAGGGTTGGTTGAGGAGAAGGGAAGTTTGAATGAGGAGGTCAAAGCTAGAATCAGAGGAGCCGCAGCCAACTGGTACAGAGTGTCAGGTATAGTCTATGACAGAAGAATGCCAAAGAAGGTGAAAAGTAGGGTGTACAAGACAGAGGTGCGACCAATACTACTGTATGGTACAGAACCCTGGGCAGTAAAGGCAGAGCAGATGAGGAAGCCAGAGGTGATGGAGATGAAGCACCTGAGACTGGCGGTGGGATGCACACTGTGGGACAGATGAAGACATAAGGGCAGAAGCCAAAAATAGCTCCAATTATAGAAAAGGTCAAAAAAACAAACTAGGGTGGTTTGGGTACATACACAGAAAATCAGAAGACAATCTAGTGAAGAAGATTTGGATCAGACTAGAAGAAAGCAAGAGGAAACAAGGGCATCCAGCAAAGAGGTGCATGGGTTGTGTGAGTGAAGACCTGCAATAGTCAGGCATGAGTGTTGAAGAAGGCAGGAGAGTGGCACTGAATAGAGAAAGATGGTGACAGTTGACATGACAACCCAACCCCATGTACAAAATGGGAAAAGGGTGTTGATGATGATGATGATTAGCCAATCACTGTCTTCCTCATTCTTCAAAGATACTATTACAATATGTTATCTAAGACAAAGTTGAAAGACCCAAACCCAAACTATGTTCCAAAACTCGGAATACTATTAACTGTACTTGATTCTCTGCAGGCTGTTCCACTAAGAGACACTGGACAAAAATCTAAATAATTTAAATTGCTTGTTTAACTATGCTTCCTCCACAGCTTCCAGTCCTATCTAAATTGCTCAAAGTAGTCATGAAGTCACCACCCCATTAACATGCCATGACTATAATTAAATTCACTGAGCAGATACATGACTGATTCTTTTTCCTCAAAGAAAAATGTTATTGTATTACTGTTGAATGTTACTACTTTGTAGGTAATTGCTTATTCACAACTTCTAAAGAGTTTTAAAGCATTCAAGAGTATTAAATATATGTGTTCAGTGTAGGATAACTGTTTGCCATAGTTTTAGGAAGTGTTGTCTTTTTCCTTGGAGATTGTGATGATAAAAAGTGGGTGTACCAATGACTGGCCAACAAATCATTGTAAGATTTATAACTAAGTTATATATTTTACATGTATATTCTGTGGCTATGTAATATAATACTGTATCTTTAAGGAATCAGGTATCCCATAATGCTTTGCGCCTGGTTTACCAGTTGGTGTAGCGTTCATAAGAGATGGAGCTGTTAACAATCTTCCTGTTGTGCTGCTATTTTGTGTGCAGCTAAAGTTGCTGTTTTACTTACACTGTTAATGTCTCCTGATATTATTTACAGCAACAGTGAAGATAATTTGGTAACTTCAAGTGTACATTGTGACTGTGATTAAGTCAATCTATTCCCTTTACACTGCAATAATACTAGTGAGATTATTAAGATAGCATTTTCCTAAATTGGGGTTGGGGTTTGGTATTATGGCAAAGGTATTTGCCTCAGAGACACAAAGTACAAAGTTAATTCTCACCTTTGAAAGGGAAACTAGCTAAGCTTAAAATGGTCCATAGGGGCAGCTAGCCTAGGACTTACCTAAGAACATATGTGTGCTTATCTAATTGAATCGTGAATCTAAAAAAACATAAACAATGTTAATATTCAGAGACAATACTTAATGACTGGAGGTGATAGAAAATGGGCCATCTGGAAAATCGTATATATGAGTAAGAAGTAATTACTAGCCTTACAGTGATTACTGTAAAATAATAATGACCTTAAAAGGGAAGGATGAAAGATGGTATTTACTGCATATATACCTTGGGAAGAATAATTTTGTTCTAATCAATTTTCTTCACTATAAACATTTTGGTATAGAAGCACAGTTATGAAAAACTGAATGGTTTACATTTTTTGCAGAACACAAGCTCAAAATAGCAACACTCCCAAGGCTGCAAAATACAAAAAACAATTTATTGTAGGCAACAAGCCACGCATCCCTGATCTTTAAATATATATATATATATATTTTTTTTATATATATATATATATATATATATATATATATATATATACGGATTAATGGCATTTCATCAAATTCTCATAAATCTGAAGCTCAAACTATCAAAATCTAATGTTCAAAAGGCAACATATCGAAAACAAAAAAAAAAGCAAAAACATCCACTTGCTAATTTTATATATATATATCATCTCTCAGATCGTACTGCATTGGGGAATGGGCAAATTTCTTAAACCCCATTGTTCGGAGATTACACTCTAAAAAACTGGTACAGATGACTTTTGATCATCTGTACTGGCTTTTCACCATTCAGTATAACAAAACAGTGATGAAATCTTAGTAAATTTTATATATATATATATATATATATATATATATATATATGTATATATATATATATATATATATATATATATATATATATATATATATATATATATATATATATATATATATATATATATATACTGTATATTTGATAAATTTAAACCACGTGGAAAGCTGGTATTTCTTGAGCAATGAAGTTGCTGTCTGAGGCACTTTAAATCAGGAAAAAAGAATCATGAACTATAGCCAAACTCAGTTGAGAATTCAGAGTAATCAGACACTTATAAGTTGTTTAGACATTAATACTTCTTTATTTAAAAATAAAAGATAATTAATAGATAAGTGTCCTGCAAACTAAACTGGAGTGCTGTTTATACAGCTCCTTATACAACTGATATTCAGCATACAGGTTAGTTTGTGCCCTAAATGGTACTTGAGAGGAGGGCATTGCTTATTTTCATCCCATGGTACTGTCAAGCCACAATACCTGTTTCTGTCCTGGCTTAAGAAATGGTCCTCAACACATGTATCGGGCAGGTGGCTGCACACATTTTCATCATAACAGTAGTGTCTGCTTTAATATCTAGGAAGGTAAAATGATAATAATAATAATAATGACTATCACTATTTGTCATATTGTTTATTAGAAAGGCTTCCCTTCCTACATGGTATAGATGTTCAGTGCAGCAGTAGTGTTACTAGTGCAAGAAGTGACATGCTGTTCTGATGCTATGAAAAGAGAGGTGACAGGCAGAAAATTATCACCATCCATTATTTGTGTAACAGCAATTAAAACAACTTGTTTCTGAACATGAACATTATAAAATCGACCACTCAGCATGCATCTTTTAAGGAACTCGGAAACATCCAGATATGTCACCCAGTGTACAAAGCATCAGGCTTCACAATGGATATATTGTGACTTGTCACAAGTAGTACTTAGGTTTGTCATGGAGAACTGGTTTGTGAGACTGATGGCTATTTCATCAAGATCTCACTTATGTGAAACTGTAAATCAAAAAGTACAAGAAAGAATGTCTTTGATGGGTTTTTTTTTCTGTGTGGAGTGGCAAGTTCCTATACCATCCATTCAATGGATTTGGCCCCCTCCATCCCTTACTGAATGAAATCACCTCCAAGGTTTTATGAGGTCACTGAAAAAGACCATTTCTGAGTAGGTGAGATCTTAATGAAACAGTTGTTTATCTGTTTACATCACAATCAGATACCTCTGAAGCAGTCTTTAATTATTATATGCCACTGTATTCATCCAATAAGAGTATGATGATACTGTCAAAATCCAGACTGGGATCTTATTGGCATCTATCCAGTCATTTTAAGCAGCTCTGCAGCATAAAAAAGTATAGCTGCATGAAAATGACTCGTCAAAGTTGATGTAATAGACTCACTTTACTAAGGTTTGTCATAGAGAAAGCATAATTCTCATATCTGCTGACTTCAAAAACTTGCATAAAAAAATGTCAGTCAAAATAAGCATACTTCCAAGGGATAAACTAAATGTGCACAATGTTAATAACAAGAACCAGCATTAGTAAACTACAAGTTTCCATTTTGTCATTGTGTTCACCATAGTGGCCTCAAGCCTTTTTTTTTTATTGTGTGTCTGTGTTTTTTTTTTGTTTGTTTGTTTTTTTTGTTATCCACTTAAAGCCTACTACACATATAATGTACATGTAGAAAATGAAGCAGACATTTTAAAAATTGTTGGTGTTGGAACTGAATAGTCATGATTAGGAAAGCCAATCTGAATGTAATGAAAAGAAAGGAAAATTGATAAAGAAAGAATATGGATATTGTCTGTACTCTTAGAAATCGTCCCAACATTATTGGAATTGCATTTTATTTACTGGCAAAGTTGAGAGTTGTAACAACAGCTTTAGTTAAGAATGGCAAAAAGATTTTGTGTCAAGCCAAAACCTGGATCACAATATCAAGATCTACCTCGAGCTGAGTTACCATGAGATCATATACCAGTAATTGCTTCTTTCAGGTCGTCAATCACATTTGAGCCACTGACTGAGGAGACTCTCAGAACGTGACTGGTATGAAATGTTACCATCTAGCAATAAATGGAGAGCAAGGCTGGAATCTGATAATCCACAGATAACAGTTTTCAAACATCTTCACGTGATTTATATGTCAAAGAGCTACTGTATATTAAACAACAATTTGAATTTCATAAAAGAAAAAGATCGTCACATCCTCAAAAAGAACAGGTAAATTGTAAGAATATTAATGCATAAATCACAGTTTGACTGTTCTTTTTTAAAGATGGTGATGCTATGAAGAAAAGAAAAGAAGTGTATAAAAGGTAGCAAAGTAAGTAAATGCAAAGCTAGAAAAAGAGCTAGGAAAAACGAATAAAAAAATGGAAGAACTGTTTAGATACATGCAAAGAAGCAGAAAGGTCAAGAAAGAGTGAACGGTAAAGTAACTAGTTGGCAAACACTTCCCCATCTGCCCTTTTCCCTACTGGTAGTGCAGTCTTGGAGTTGGTATATATAGTTGGGGGGTGGGGAGGTGGTGGGGTGAAGACCCCCACCTGGGTAGTTTTGAAATACTGAGTTGTGTGAGATGGGGAAGTGCTGGCTAACTAGTTACTTTCTAAAGGAGGACTCTGGCTTGCATGCCTGAATCAGGAAGGGTAGCAAATTCCATGGGACCTGGCAAGACATGCAAAAGAAACAGTGCCAGATGTGTTAAACTGGTTCCACTTCATATCATCGAATTATCATTTCATCAAATTTCAAATCATCGAGACCAAATAGTCGAAAACTCATTTCATCGAAAACTCATATCATCGAATCTCAAATCATTGAAAACTATAAAGCAACTACAAATAACATTCCACAAAGTTTTTACTACATTTATGCAGGGGGGCAAGCCCCCCTGCACCCCCCACACCCCCGTAAATAAATATACCAATTCCAAGGTTGCACTACAGTGGGGGAAAAAGGTAATTTCCTAACCCCACTGTAGTGTGACCTTGGAGTTGGTATATTTAATTACGGGGGTGTGGGGGCAGAACCCCCCACATGGGGGGTGCAGGGGGCTTTCCCCCCTGCATAAATGTAGTAAACAGTGTCTGGGATGTTATTTATAGTTGCTTTATAGTTTTCAATGATTTGAGATTCAATGATATGAGTTTTCGATGAAATGAGTTTTTGACGATTTGGTCTCGATGATTTGAAATTCGATGAAATGATAATTCGATGATATAAAGTGGAACCGTTAAACTATATCTTTGGCTCAGCTAGTATCACTATCCTGTGCTTATGACTTGCAGCTAGTTTCACTGTCCCATGCTGATGACTTGCAGCTACTTTCACCGTGCCATGCTGATGACTTGCAGCTAGTTTCACTGTCCCATACTGATGACTTGCAGCTAATATCACCATCCCAATCTGATGACTTGAATGGCATAGCAAGGATATGACATCTCAGTTTTTTCAAGTAAGGACTACCCAGGTCATTTAGTACATGGAAAATGAGACTGAGAATCTTATATCTATCCACAAGTGACAACCAGCACATATTCTGCAATGCAGGAGTGATATAAGACATACGAGGTGTCAGTCAAAAACCTTGCTCCAGAATTTTGAATCTATTGTGCAGGTACCATATCACTACCTATCAGTATGAAGGTCAAAGTCTGCAGTAGTCAAACCAAGCTAGATCCATGTTTGAATAACTATCCATGGATGATAATAAAGTGTCTGATCCAGGCTTTATTCTTTAGATGAAAATAAGATGTCTTGCTCATGACTGACACTTGGACTTTTGTTGTCAGTCTATCATAAAAACAGAGTTCCCACATCTTGAACATGAGCTACAAATTCCAACCGATTCCCACCAGATGTAATCAACATGCAGAGCAGAGAAAGAGGGCATTGATGGAGACATGCACCAGTAATGTTTTAGTCTTATATAGGCTAAAAATAGAATGATTATAGGTCATTCAGTCCAGGATAATCCACTTAATCTTGTAAACCTAAAAACTTTAGAACACGCTCTGATGAAAAGGAAATGTATAACTGAATGTCATTTTAATATGATTGAGAGAAAACATCTCTCCCACAATGACCGCTTAAAGTAACAGCATGTACTCACTGAAAAACAAGGGAACTAAACTCAAGCCCTGACATACACTGCAGTCTGCAGTCTGCAGACTAACAGATTGATTGATTCATTTTGGACAACAGTCACTATCAAGGACAGCACCTGTTAAAGTACAGTATACCTTCAGTCACTCAATGAGGTTCCTAATGTTCAGTGACAAAAGCCACTGATAGATTAAGTAGGGCCATGATTGAATACTTACCTTGATAACACTCCTTCAGCAGGTCATTAACCACTCTAATGAGAATTGACTCTCTAGTGTGCCTAGATCTAAAAACAAACTGACAAGGGCTCAATAAGCCATAGGATGAGTACAACTGAGCATATACCACCTTCTTAACAACCTTTCCAATAAATGGAAGGACTAAAACAGGGTAATAATTCCCCAGAAGGATCACATCTAATGATGTCTTCTTAAGGATTAGAGTAAAAAAAAGCCTCTTTAAAGATAGATGGAAATGCCCTGGTCTGCAGCAAAGTGAGAACAGTTAGGAGATTAAATAGGATGAGTGGTGGACTAAGAGAAAGGGCAGAGGAAGGGTGAGTAAAAAGTACTAGCTGTTTCAATTAAGGCACCTGACCTTTGCTACTATGACTATGTAACATAAAGTAATTCATTGAGGACTATGGCTCTGGCTTCAGCAGATGTCCAACTTTATCATTTGCAATGGTAGCTAGTTATGATTCCAAGATACCCTCACTGCTGGAAATTTCTTTCCTGTCACCAGAACTGCATGAGCATTTTCTCAGCATTGGAGTACTTCCCTTATCACAGCAAGCACAATCTCCATAACTCCATTGTCAACAATCGGAAACCCTCCCGCCCATCCAATTTTGACACCAAATTAAACTCATTTAGTACATTCCAATTAGAATACCCCAACCACTCTACCTCTCATGTTTGTAATTGCACTTCACTGCCATTGTTTCCCAGCCTATCAGTGAGCTGATGCCCCCAACTCCCTCACCCATTCCATTGGCCACTGGAATCCTCCTACACACACACACACACACACACACACACACACACACACACACACACACACACACACACACACACACACATACCATCCACCCAGTCTGTGTGCCAGGTTAGCTAGGAGTACCATATAATCCTGTTCCACTTCTCAGTCATCCAGCAGCAGCAGCAGCTGGAGTTCCCATTTTCTACCTCATCTATAAAGCTGGGCTATAAGTCCAAGGACTGCCACTTCTCAATGTGTCACATATTAGACTACCTACCTCATATCACACCCAGCAAAAGTGACTAAAGTCCCCCCCAACATTTTCCCATATTCAGTAATGATAATTTTTTCTATAACAGCCTGCCATCTTGTTAGTGATCATCTTTTTGTTTCCTCACACACTCATGAATGATCTGCCCTTATGATTTCACCCTAAAAGTGGAACAGCCTCTCCTTCATTACTAACCAAATGGCAGATAAGTAATGCCCCCGAAAATCTAACCTGCATTTCAATGGCTGGTGGAGGGTACTTTGTCATGATCCTACATCAGCCTTCACTTTCTTGTGCTGGCAAGCTGCTTCAGAAAACCACTGTAATACCAGCCCTATTTTAATGAAATGTCTAATGATTCCATGGAAAAATCCTATCTCAGCCAGTTTAGTGTATTGAGCCTGCCACTCCCAGTAATTCTACAAATAAGCAGTCGCGTACTTCTCACTCATGGACACCCGATCCAGCTACATCTTACTGGGTCATCAAGATTACAGAGCAATGTCCAAAATATTGATACTTTTTTCTTGATTTCTGACCTCCTATATTGGTAGTCCCATATGACATTCTACATCAGGATGTTGTAATGAGATATTTCTGTGGCACAAAGCCAGTTGTCATTCGCTTGACATTATGGTTTTATCAGCCAGGGTTCTATTATTCTTTTGTTGCACTCTTCTAGTAACATTCAGCTATCTTCTGAGAACATCTTCTTAAGAAAAGTGATATGAGAGATATCTGCAGCAGAATCACAACATAACTGTTTGACATTAGTTATAACTTACTCTGCAATGGCAAATGTCACCCACTACAAATCATGTGATAAATGCCACATACCCAATAGTACGTTACAGATGGTAATTCTGATATAACTTTGCACCTCCTCAGTTAATCAAGTCTTACACACCTATCTTATGCAATCTAATTGACAATGGGAAATTTGCACTGTCCAGTTGACATTATCTAAATTGTTTTACTGCCAATTGACTGGCTTGGTAATTGTTAGATTAGGCACTTCCATTTTAAAGTAGTTATTAGTCATTAGGCAGACTAAAAGGTAAAATAGGACAAGAAATGTAGTGTCAGAATTGTGTTTCATTTATGCATACATTTTAGAAAAGACAGTTAAGCAGAAGGGAAAAATAACCTTGCTGGTCAAGTATGAGAAACAACAGCTCCCAAGGGAAGGATGCAGACTGTTCTTTTTCTGTTCCTTTTTCAAGGGAAAGATATAATCTTGCCAACTTCAAAATGTTCCTTTCTCAAGGGAAATATGTACATAGCAATGGAATGCTAGATAAAGATGCACATGCAATACCAGGCTTGGAAACCAAGGTATCAAAGGCTAAGGAGGTGTGTAAAACATTACACGGTTTTGGTATTATTAAATATATACTTCAGATACAGTTAGGGAAGCCAATTAGTTAGTTCAACCTGACATACAGAAAAGATTAAATATCTAGCATTTTAGAAAAAAAAAGCTATAATACAGACACTTGAGCCTGAGTACAGAAGACAGATCAAATAAAGACTGCTTCAGTTTATGTTATTCAGGACAATCAGAATATATGTGCAAAACTTTGGATATATTTAGCAGGACTGTTATTACGAACCAGCATCCCAGCAATTCTACATACTGTTATTCTTTATCAGCACTGTTAATGAAGATAGTATTCGGATATTGTTAACATCTAATAAAGCCTTATTAAATGAACTACAGTATTTGGAGAGTTCATTCTGAAAGTACACAAGGCTTGGTCCATAAAGGAGAGACTAGCACCTGCTCAGCATGAGTTTGGGTAATTAACAGATAATGACTTTCATTCCAGTCTCATTTCAGTTGTCTGCAGTTAATTCCAGTATAGTACAGTCTCATCAATTCTTTCAATGGTGAGCCACTATGAATGGGGTAAAACAGTTAAAGTAAGTCCCAAAATCCCATAGCAACCTTTAATCAGCAGTCAAAATATGTGTGTTCTATAAAAAATCTACACAATAGCAGTGTTTTGTTCAATTACATGTGTTCTACAGAGCAAACTACAGAACAGCAGTGTTTCATCCCAAGCAACTTTATCAGTACTACATGTACCTGTGTTCATTCGTAACACTTCTTCAGAACTTCAACAGACACAGCAGTACAGAGTAATCCTTTCAAGTACAGTTTTTGGTGCAGCAGCCTGCTTAACATAAAGGTTTCATTAGCAGTTTACAATGACACTTTTTCCAGTCTATCAGTAACTACAGCAAATGTTTCATAACAGACTTTTCATCAGCACACCAGTATTTTTCCATAACTGAAGAGTGTGGACTTCATACAGAAAATAGACCTAGCAGATAACCTCTACATACAGTAATTGCAGCTGTTAAACAAATTGCACAGCACCAGTGTTTACTTCAGAAAAGCCTCAAAGAACTTCAAAAGAACAGCACTAAATCAACAAACTTCAGCAGTGTTCATTTAGAACATACAATAAGTAGCCATTTAACAGCTATCTTCACAAACTTTCAAGTTTCCAGTGTGACATCACACAGCCAAAAAAAAGATTTAAAAAGATGCAGATGACGGGACACATTCTTCCAGAATCATAAAATTATATAAGACTTTTTATGCACTTTTAGTTAACAGCTCAAAAAGGTTTAAATTCCTCAGTAAAAGTAATTTGCATACTTGTTGTATAAACATGTCAAGTAATACTTCTACAGTTATGACATTAGTAAATGCTTGGTTTAAAGTTATAAACTGTGTAAAGCAGTCTAAAAAACTGTGCTCCATAAATGTTCTTTTAAAGTTTAAGGTTATTAGTTCAGGAATGTTAACTATTTCTAAACATAAAAGGGTTAAATCACAGAAGCAGGATACAGCAAACAATTGCATAATGAGTCAATTTCTATCAGTACAGTTTCAGGCTTAAATAACACAACTTCTTGTGTAAATGCTTCAGCACATACAATTCAACATACAGAGTTAAGTTGTAGTACAGTTTCAAATTCAAATGTTCAGAATGTAATATATTCTTGTTTATATGTAATTCCAGGTACAAAGTTAAGTTCCAATATAGTAAATACAGACAAAAATATAAATGTAAAAGCCAGTACAAATATTGCACTGAAGGGGGATAATATACAGACTTCATTGCAAACTACTGTTTCAGAGCAAAGTAAAGAAATAACACATTCCCTAGCCAGAGTCCCTAGTTCTATAACAAAGGATTTTAAGCTCATCTATAAAGGGTGTGGTAGTCCAGTACCAAACCAGAGCATTTATCTGTCATTGTTTAAGGTTAAAATAAATGATAATATTTCATTGTTTACAGAAAAAACTATGGAAGAATTTACTGATTAATACAAACAAACAACTTCAGTTACACATAGATCTTTATTAGAGGACACAAATGTTATTTTGTCAGGATTTAAAGGGTCAAATATTATAGCAGCTATCAGTTCAAAGTGTAACAGCTCTGTACTCATTATGGACATGTCATTGGAGTTATATGCTGTTTTAGACTTCAGTAACAAGATTTTTGCCAATGTACAGAATTTTAAAAAAATGGTTATGACAGGAACATACAGATTTATGGTTTAAAGATAAAATAAATTCCAGTTCAGCTGACACAGCTAAAGTGCTCAGAAAGACATATTGGGTGTGGCCAGTTAAAAAAAAAAGGGTAACCGTATGCATCTATGTCTTGTAGGGTATACCAGAAATGACAGATTAATTCAAAGAATACAGGGTTTACAGTTGCAGATTTGGCAAATAAATGTTGTGTGTTATTGTTTTATTTACCAGTCATTAGTTAAGAGCTTTGTATTAAAGTGTTGCAATGCATAAACAATATCTTAATACAGACAGAGACAAAAATGCATTTGCAAATATTACATCATTTTTTTGTTAGTTTACAGAATGTAAAAGTCAATCCTACATAGCAAAAGTGACAGTACAGTCAAGAGTTCAAATCTTATGCATAAAAACAGTACATCATAAATATTATGTATCAATAAAGTCACAGGTTCAATTCTTACGTTATAAAGAATAGACAAGTAAACTTTCAGAATCAGATAAGTTTAAGATTCAAAGATTCAAATAAACTTTATTGTCATTTACGACCACACAAGTGCAGCCTAAATGAAATTAAAAATGTCAGCTCACAAGAGAAATGCAATGCAAATAATATAAATACACCGGTATCAAATAATAACATAAGAAAGAAAATAACACTTATGACATGCAAGAGGTAGTTCACATTACATAAACACATTCAATACCCATTATCCAGTGATAAATAATAAATAAATACCCACCACAAAACTCCTACACTGTTAAGATATAGAATAGAGACTAGTGAAAAGCAGCTGTTTAGTTACCATATTGCACTTGTTAACCTTTGACGTGACTCAGTATAGCCATCATATTACATAATAGTAATGCTGGCAGTAATTGCTCTGAGCAGCAGGATTAAATGAAAAAAAATAGGCTTCAATGTATCAGGCATTATGGTTGGTGTCTGTATTAATAAGTCTCACAGCTATAGGATATAAACTGTTCCTGAATCTGGTAGTCCTACAGCTGAAGCTGCAGTACCTCCTTCCAGACGCAAGTTGTGAGAACCAGTTATGGGCTGGGTGGGTCATATCAGCAAGTATTTTATATGTTCTCTTTCTTCCTCTTGTAAAGAAAAGCTCCTGAATAAAAGGGAGGTTTGTGCTCAAGATTTTCAAAGCCACCCTCACCACCCTCTGTAGTTTCTTCTTCTCAGCAGCTGTGCAATTGCTGAAATATGTTATGAAGTTGCTAGTGAAGATGCTCTCGATAGCTCCCCTGTAAGTGGTAAGAGCAGACAGTGGGAGCCTGGCCTTTTTGAGCTTTCTCAGGAGGTGAAGCCTCTGTTGAGCCCTCTTGACTATATGGTTGGTGTTAGCAGCCCAGGAGAGGTCATCAGAGATGTGAAGGCCCAGGAACTTGGTTGTTTTGACTTTCTCTACTACCTCCGCTTTGCTAGTGAGTGGTTGGTGAACTGTTGCCTTTCTCCTGAAGTTCATAACCATTTCTTTGGTCTTATTAACATTCAGGGCCAGACTGTTCCTGTCACACCAGGTAATCAAAGTGTTCACCTCATCCCTGTAGTTATGTTCATTCCCACCGTTAATGAGACCCACGACTGTGGTATCATCAGTGAATTTTATAATATGGTTTGACTTATGTTTTTCAGTGCAGTCATGGGTGAGGATGGTGAAGGGCAAGGGGGCTGAGCACACAACCTTGGGGGACACCAGTGTTCAAGACTGTGCACTGAGAGGTGTTGTTTCTAGCACATGTCCACTGGGGTCTACAACCAGAAAGTTGAGTCCAATTACATAGGTGCTTGTTTATCCCAAGTTTCCCAAGTTTATCCACCAGTTGCATCGGTATCACAGTGTTGAATCCAGAACTGAAGTCAATGTACAGCATCCTCATGTAGTTGTTTCTCCCTTCTAGGTGTTTTAATGCAAGGTGTAGTGTGACAGATATAGCATGCACAGTCAATCTATTTGCTTGGTATGCAAATTGGAGTGGATTGAAGGAGTTAGGCAGACTCGCAGATAAATGTTTCTTCACAATCCTCAAAAAGCACTTCCTGATGTTTGAGGTTAAGGTGACCAGTCTGAAGTCATTGAGGCAGGTAGGGTTGGGTTTCTTTGTTAGTGGGACAATACTTGTCGCCTTGAAACATGAGGGAATTTGCTCAGAATTAGTTCAAAATGATGTGAAGATTACTGAACCTACACACATTGCCAACATACTGGCTGACAGGTTCAGTGCAAACTTCTCCCCCCCCCAAAAGGAGAGATATCTATACCAGAGAATTGTAGCCCCCCAAACATCTCCAATGCCCAGGTGAGAACTGCTCTCTCCAAGGCAAAAAACACAGCACCCATGGGACCGGATGGTGTCCCCGGCTGTGTGCTCCACGAACTCAATGAGGAATTAAACCCGCAGTTAGGACAGCTGTTTAATCTTAGCCTCACCTCAGGATATGTACCCAAGGAGTGGCGCACGGCGACTATGGTCCCACTTCATAAGGGCGGTGCCTCCACCGACCCTGGTAATTACCATCCCATTAGCTTGACAAGCCTTATCTGCAAAGCCATGGAGAGGATCATAATGGAACTCATAAATAAAGACATAGGGAACTTGCAGACTTTGGATCCATCCCAGTTTGGCTTTGTCAAAGGCAGATCATGCCTCTTAAACTTGGTTGACTTTTTCGAAACAGTCACCAAGGCCATTGATGAGGGCAAGGCAGTCCATACAGCCTACCTCGACCTGGCAAAGGCCTTCGACACAATGCCACACTCAGGTATCATCGAAAAACTCATCAGCTTAAATGTAAACCCATACATCACAAGATGGGTTGCAAACTGGCTAAGTGACAGAACCCACAGGGTCAGAGTTGCTGGCGCCATGTCAGACTCATAGCCTGTCACAAGTGGTGTCCCACAGGGCTCAGTCCTGGGACCACTCTTGTTCGGCATCTACTTTTCTGAAGTACAAGCAAACACAGGAGGGTTATGGCTGACAAAGTTTGCAGATGACTGCAAACTGGGCGCCATAGTCGAAAACACATCTGACACAGATATCCTTCAGAAGGGCCTCACAGAAACGGATAACTGGTGCCAGAGCCATGGCCTAAAGTTAAACGCCAAGAAATGCATAGTCATACCCTTCGGGAAAAACAAGGTTACTAGCTACCATATAGGTGGCAATCCACTGAGCACAGAAGAAGTCATCAGGGATCTGGGGACCCAGGTTGACAGTAACCTTCGTTTGACACTCATGTTGCCAAAGTAGTTAGGAAAACCTTCTACATTGCCCACCTGATCATGAAGGGATTCACATCTAGATCTAGGGAGGTCATCATCCCCTGTACTCATCACTCATTAGACCTATGATTGAGTACAATGCCCGTTCGAATGAATCTGACCCGACACCTGCAGCAGCTGGAAAGGCCCCAAAAGTTCCTCACCAAAAGGATAAAGGGTCTCAAAATATGTCTTATGCTGCCAGACTGAAAGAACTCCAGCTCTATTCAGTTGCATACCGCTTGCTCAGAGGTGACCTGTGCCTAACATATAAGGCCATGTCAAACCCAGATTTGATGAATATGCTTCACCTCAAAAATCTAGATCCTCAGAACCACAAGGGTGGGAGACTTAAACCTTGACACGGTTATTAATAGAACGTGCTGGAGGGACAGATTCATCACCCAGAGACTCCTATGCTGTGGAACAAAATCCCGGTACATGTGAGGCAGAGCACCTCGCTGGCCTTGTTCAAGAGGAATCTTGACCAATGGATGGGAGATCGCAGATATACCCCAGGGATTACTTCAGTGTCACTGCTTGACAGAGGCACAGCAAAATAATAGGCATAGTTTTTCTTCAAACTAAAGGGGTGGCGAAAGCCACATAACTATGGGCTAGGCTTATAAATGCCCTTGGGCAGATAGCCTAGTATGAACCTATGAACCTATGAACCTATGAACCTATGAGCACAGCCCTTCAACACCTTGCCAGGTATGTTGTCTGGTCCAATAACCTTCCTAGGATTCACCTTCTTAAGCTGAAGCCTTACCTTCTTGGAATTCAAGGTGAGCACTGTCTCCTCTTTGTCAGTGTTTGTTTTAGAAGGTACAGTGGTGTTCTTCTCCTCACATCTGCCAAAGAAAGAGTTCAGTTCATTTAGGAATTCCAAGCTGTCATCATATTGGGGTGATTTGGACTTAGTCTGTGAGCTGCTGTATCCACAGCCATTGGCTTCTTGTGTCCCTCATGTCTTGGAAGCAGATCTGAATTTTCCTTCCATACTCCCTCTTTGCCTCTTTGATGCCCTTTTTCAGATTTGACCTGGCCACCTTTAACCTTTCTTTGTCATTTGCCTTGAAGGCTGTGTTTCTTACACTTAGTAGCTTGGAGACATCCCTGATGAGCCAGGGCTTCTGATTAGCTCTTACAGTGATGGCTTTCATGGTAGTTACATCCTACACACATTTATTTATGTAGGCAAGAACTGATTCGGTATAGATGTTTATGTCTAACTGGAGGTTGTGCATAGCTGCGTCTTTGAACACCTCCCAGCAGGTGGTACTGAAACAGTCCTGAAGGCAATCCATGGAACCCTTCTACCAGACTCTGATCTTTTTAGTTGTCGATTTTTCTCTGACCAAAGCCATCTTATAGGTAGGCAGAAGCAGGATGGCAGTGTGATCAGAGCTGCCTATGTTGGAGTGCTTCAAACTTTAAAGGCTCCTTTAATATTGCAGTAAGCTTTATCTAAGGTATTCTCCCGTCTGGTGGGGAAATCCACATACTGATAAAAATGGGGTAGCACCTCTTTAAGCTCAGCTCTGTTAAAATCACCCACTATCATGTGTGCAAATTCTGTGTTTCTGCTTTATAGCTTACAGATAATATTATGGAGTTTATTTTGAGCTTTAGTGGTGTTAGCACTTGAAGGGATGTACACCTCTGTGACATATATCCCACTAATTTCCCTTGGTACATAGAAATGCCTGCATTTTAGTGTCAATATTTCCACATCTTCAGAGCAGTATGATTGAACCAGCTTACAGTCTTTGCACCATCTGTTATTAACATAGATGCATACACCATCACATTTAGCTTTACCACTCTGTGATTTACATCTATCTTCTCTAAAGAGAGTTAGCCCATCTAGGTTCACAGCATTGTCACAAATGTTACTATGCAGCCAAGTTTCTGAGAAAATGAACAAACAAGTGTCCCTCAGCTTATTTTTTTGTGAGCTCCATTCTCAGAAAGTTCATCTTATTATCCAGTGAGCAGACATTTGCAAGTAATACTGAAGGTAATGCAGGCCTGTGGAGGTCTCTCTTCAGTTTAGCAGCAGCTCCACCTCTACATCCTCTCTTTCTAGTTCTTCCACATCTTTTTTTCTTTTGTAGTTGCTCTGGAGCATTCCAGAAGCATCCCTCTGAAGTTTCAGAGATCTGATGGCATTCCTATTTAAAATGCAAAGATCTAGGATTTCTGCAAGTGATGTAGGCCCAGAGTACTCTGCAGACAATAGAGATTCAAGCTTGTTCTAGCAATCCATTTAATTTCCAGTAATTTCCTTCTGGAATAAGTAATTGTATCCACATCAGAATGTCTGGAAAGTGATTTTTCTGGGGGGGGTTGTGCAAAAGAAGCAGGAATAAGCATTTCTTCCTGAAGATCTAACAAAGCTGCTGCCTCTGTGGGCACCGCCTTTTTTTTTTTTTTAAATCTGGTAATAAATTTATTTATGTAATCAGCTTAAGATTGTATATATTTTATACAGAAATTGCAGTTTACCAAGCACACCAAATCATATTACAGCCAGCTTAGTAAACTAAATTAAGGACAGTACTGTATGTCATAAGGCAGTATGGTAAAGATCAATTTAATGCATTTACAGTTTTTACTATTGATCCAAGAAAATTGTTGACAGTAATGACAAATTCTTGCAGCATTCAGTAGTACTAAAAAGTTAAATAACATCAGCTAAAGAAATGGCTATGGTAGGACAGTGGGTAGAGTTTTACTCACAGAACAGTATGATAAAATCTAAGTGTCATGAGACTAAATGTAAAAAGTTCAACAGTTAAGATTAATTTTGCAGAGGTGCAAAAATGCAGTGTTAAATTACTATTTTAGTTTCCTTTAAGGTTAGCAGTATGCTTACAGACTTGCAAGAGTTTATTAGCAACAAATGTTTATTTCATGCAGAAAAATCTAAATAAACTCAGGGCAACAGTGCAGCAGTGCTATCAGTTTATAATTGTTAAAGATGCAAATGTTATTTTAAGGACCTGATACTAAATACAATCAAGAACTTTAGCCACCCAGCCTTGCACAAGAGATGAAAAGAAGAGGTTTAAAAGGCCTAACTATAAAAAGGACACTTGGACATTAAAGCAGGCCTTCCTTTACCTCATCAATGACTGAGACAATGCAGAGGAAAATTTGGCAAGAGCTGTGGTGCAGAAGTTACTGTCTATGTGTTTCAGTTATTTCTTCAATGTTTGTTCAAAGTTGAAATGTGAGAGTTAAAGCAAATATGTATGTTTTCAGTTATATAACAGCACTAGTTTCAGTTTATGTTTTTATCTATGTTCAGGCAATACTGACAAAAAGGTATTAATAGTTTAATCTCCAGAATATAACAATAATAGATTTCAGTTTATTTTTTTATCTGTGTCCAGGTAACACTGTCAAAATGTTCTCATGTTTTCAGACAATTGTACAACAGTTCTAGTTTTCAGTTTATCTATGTTCAGACAATACTGACAGGAAAAGGTACTAATAGTTTGGTTTTCAGGATATAACATTTACCAATTTCAGTTATGCTTTTATCTGTGTTTAGCTAACACTGGCAAAAGATATTCCTTTAGTATTAGTTTAGTTAGTTTCTAGAATATACACAACTATTTTAAATGTTCATTATAAATATGTATCAAATTTCAGTCAAGATTCAGAATATGACATACATACTCAGTTATGTGTTCAGTATAGTACATTTCAGTCAAATTTCAGAATATCAAAATAAAATTCATTTACTTCACATTATTCTGTCATTAGTTTTAAGGGTAAAAGTAACATAATTACATTATTCAGTCATTAGTTAAAGGTAAAGTAGCACAATTATTTGTAACAGGCATATTACTTCATATATTTCTACTACATCATCCTTCACATTATTCAAGTGACATAATTATTTATTACAAGATTATTAAGATAAGTTATCTAAAGAACAGGTGGTATTAATTATTCAATATACTCAAGGCATAACAGGGCAGGCTTAATTTGTTACCTCATTTACAGATTATAGTGCACTTTACATAATTATTGTACATTAGTCAGAAAATTAAAAGAACACTAACAGAAAATGCAAAGGTATAGACCTGAAATACAGAAAGCATAGGTTTTAGTAAACAATTATAACTCATAAATATTCATAGAATATTTCAGATACAAATTTAGGAGGCAGACATATATTATAGCACATAAAAGTTAAAAAAAAAGGTAAGTAGCGTTATTAGCATGTCTAGATAAGAATTTGTAGACAGAAGTTAATACAATATAAGGTAATTATGCTTCAAGACCAATTATAAAGTTATCCCTTTAGTGCTGATTTCAATTAGTCTTCAGAAAGTGCATCATCGTGGATCTCATTAACAGAGACATTGGGAACCTCCAAACACTGGACCCTACCCTGTTTGGCTTTGTTAAGGGCAGATCATGCCTCCTAAACCTGGTGGACTTCTTTGAGATAGTTACCAAGGCTATAGATGAGAGAAAGATTGTTCACACAGCCTACCTAGACCTCGCAAAGGCCTTCAACACCATTCCCCATTCTGGTATTATGGACAAGCTCACCAGCCCATATGGTAAGAGTTAGGGGAGCTAGGTCTGACTCTAAACCAGTTAAAAGTGGCATTCCCCAGGGCTCAGTCCTAGGACCCCTCCTGTTTGGCATATACTTCTCAGAGGTACAGGCAAGCACAGGAGGACTATGGCTGACCAAGTTCACAGACGACTGCAAACTAGGGGCTATAATTGACTCTCCTGCTGAAACAGACATCCTCCAAAAGGTTCTCACTGAGACAGATACCTGGTGTCAAAACCATGGCCTCAAGCTAAATGCCAAAAAGTGCATAGTCATCCCCTTTGGAAAAAACAAAGTACCCACAAATTACCACATAGGTGGTAGCCCCCTAAATACGGAAGATGAAATAAGGGATCTGGGGACCCAAGTAGATAGTAATCTCTCCTTTGATAATAACATTGCCAAAGTGGTTAGAAAATCCTTCTATGTGGCCCACCTAATTACAAAAGGGTTTGCATCCAGGTCAAAAGAGGTCATTGTGCCCCTCTACGCATCACTCATCAGACCCATCATAGAGTACAATGCCCCATTTGGGATGTACCTTACAAGACACCTGCAACAGCTGGAAAGACCACAGAAGTACCTCACCAAGAGGATCACTGACCTCAAACAGATGCCCTATGCAGCTCAACTGAAGAAACTCCAGCTGTACTTGGTTGCATACCGCCTACTCAGAGTTGATCTCTGCCTGACATACAAGGTCATGTCCAACCCAGAATTGATGGACATGCTCCACCTAAAGAAAACCATATCCCCTCGAGCCACATGCTCTAGGGATATAAACTTCACCAAAACAATAAATAGGACTTGCTGGAGGGATAGATTCCTGTCCCAAAGACTTCCTGTGCTCTGGAACAAGATTCCAATCTACATTAGGCAAAGCTCCTCACTAACACTCTTCAAGAGAAACCTTGACGAGTGGATGGGAAACACAAAGTTTACCCTGGGGATCACTTTAGTGGCTGTGCTGGACAGAGGCACAGGGAACTAATCTAAGGTGGTGGTGAAAACCAACACATTCCAGATAGGTTTATAAATGCCTTTGGGTAGATAGCCTTGTACCTACCTATGAACCTATGAACCTATAAATAAGCCAACATGCTTGACAGGCTATACAATAAAAAAGAAAATGGATTAAACAGTACAATGTTTAAAGATTTAAATCTATGAATAACAGGGAAGGGTTTTATTTGCTATAAGAAAGAGTCATCATGGTACACTAAGGCACCAGTTCATAAGGTAAAAAACATAGGCAATAGACAGTGGAATTTTATCATTACAGCATACAGAAATAGGGAAGAAAATAGGCAGGGTTAATAGTTCGCACTCTGTCTAACTTAAATAAAGATTCCCAAAGACATATTAAGAATGTGTATGGCATTTTCTAATCAGCTTTAAAAGCCACAGAATTAAAAGACTGTCATTTTCAGAATAATGTACAGGTTTTGGATATATCACTCATACATCACAACTTAGACTTAAAGACTCTAATGACTATGAATCTAAGTAATAAAGAAATTAAATCAGAAAGCTAATAAACTTCAAGCCTAGTGGTCAAAATTAAAATTATTCACCAGATAAAGAAAAACAAATCATAAAGTTAAGAGACTTCAATCCAAACAGGCCATAAATGCTCAAGTGATACCTAGTGGTCAAAACTAAAATTGCAAGTTTATTTACCAAATAAAGAAAATTTATTTTCAGATTATGAGTCAGGTAGCATAAAGCTGTATACAATAGTTAGCAATACAGATGTAAGGTAACTACAAAAGTTGGCCCTATAGACTTTTGTCAGGGACATCAGGGGAAACTGCTACATCAGGGACTTCCATTTTAAAGTAGTTCTTAGGCATTAGGCAGACTAAAAGTTGAAATAGGCCTAGAAATGTAGTATCAGAATTGTGTTTCATTTATGCATACATTTTAGAAAAGGCAGTTAAGCAGAAGGGAAGAATAACCTTGATGGTCAAGCATGAGAGATAACAGTTTCCAAGGGAACGCTAGAGACTGTTCTTCTTCTGTTACTTTCTCAAGTGAAAGATACAATCTTGCTAGCTACAGAATGTTCCTTACACAAGGGAAGGATTTACATAGCAAGGGAATGCTAGATAAAGAGGCACATGCAAGACCAGGCTTAGAAACCAAGGAAACCAAGGCTATGGAGGCATGTAAAGCATTACAGGGTTTTTGATATTATTATTATTATGATTAAAATATACTTCAGATACAGTTAGTTTGGCGTGACATACAAAAAAGATTAAATATCCAGCATTTTAGGAAGGAAACTACAATACAGACACTTGAGCCCAAGTACAGAAGACAGATCAAATAAAGACTGTTTCAGTTTACATTATTCAGAACAATCAGAATATATGTGCAGAAACTTTGGATATATTTAGCAGTACTATTACTAACTGGCATCCCAGCATGTCTACAGACTGTTATTGTTTATCAGCACTGTTAATGAAGACAGTATTCAGATACTGTGAACATCTAATAAAGCCTTATTAAATGAACTACAGTGTTTGGAAAATTCATTCTGAAAGTACATAAGACTTGGTCCATAAAGGAGAGACTGGCACCTGTTCAGCATGAGGTTGGGTAATTAACAGATAAAGACTTTCATTCCAGTCTCATTTCAGTTATTTCCAGTTAATTCCATTATAGTACAGTCTCGTCAATTCTTTCAGTAATCATTGAATATTTGCATTTCCTACTCATGTTTGTAATTTGCATTTTGCTAAGCAGCATTACTGTGCATAATCTGACTACTCTCTAAATTTATTATATGATATATCTATATTCATCATGGTGCTATTCTTCAGACTAGACCCCATCAAAATACTTTCCCAACTTCTAAGCCATCAAAACTTAGAAACTAGCTTTAACAGTAGTTCTGCAAGGACAACAAGAAAAAAATTCTTCCATACTCATATTCTTTGTTCATTTAGTGAATTATGTGTATGCCAAAGTCTGGTGGACTGCTTTTTCTATTGTTTATATCCCTGGTTGTGGCTGTAAATGGTTTCTTAAACTACTTGATCAAACTGGATAACAAATAAATCCTTTTAAATTTAATCCTTACATATATAAATACTAAAAAAAGCAAAATAAATAAATAAATGTGGTCAGGGTACTTGCACTAACAATTTCATGCAGGTTTCAGTAAATTAAAAGTTACATAACAGCATAAGATGATGTTCAAACCATAACGTAGGCTGAAACTTCTGCTTTTGGTTAGTATTGGTGACTTTCCAGAGAAGGACGGCTAGAATGCAAATCTTGCACCTTTGAACATATAGCTATAAATGGGAAAACTTAACCTGGCATCTGATAAAAATCTCAGATGTAAATTGTACACTGCAGGAAAACAAAACATTTTAAACGGGTCTCAGTAATACCAATAAAGCTAACAATGAAATTAAGTAAATCAATAGAAATCATATTACAGTTTCAGTAAACTCATTACATGCTGTTTTGATAAACTGCATTATTTCTTTGTCATTGTATTTATATTTCATTGGCAATTCCTAAAGCAAACAATGAATGATGCCCAACCATGCAAATGCACTTCAGAATGTTGTAGGCAGACTCATATGAAATGACAACATCCAAAATCAACATAAATCAATAAATTACAATTTTATAAAGTGTCTTGTCCTGTAAGAGAAAATTGCAAAATAACACGTATATTATACAATGCCAAAATGAAATAAGGAGATACTGACTCTGAGAATATACATTTCCATGAAGTCAAATGCTATTAAAATGTGTGTTCTTTTTATGAAGCAAATTTAAAATAAAAATGCATTGCTTTATACATGTTAACGATAAAGCGCTTGCTCACATGACAAAACATACTGATTAAAGATTTCTTATCCAGATCAGTATTGCAAGTGCCAAAAATATAAAAACTCTGACATGAACAAATTTGAAAAATGCTTAATGAAAAGGCTCTCTCAAATGAACTACTGAATCAAGACACACCTGCAACTTCTATCGCAGATAGTAAGATGTTTCTAGGAAAATACATAAAACGTAAATTATATTTTTGTGCTGGAAATTGTCTAATTTAAAACTATTATTATTAATGTACTGAGTTACAAACATAATTTAGAATGCCAGTAGAAAGATGCAGAGGAATTCTAAACCTGCGTAAGAGAAACATACGGACTCTATTCTAATATAGTCCTACTCCTTTTCAAATTTTAAAAAGTCACATTTGTTCAAAAACTCCAGAGTTGTCAGACATCTATATGTCCAAATATGATGCCTGGGCTTACTTGCATCTCACATCCTAGCACTGGTATAATTCTCACAATTATCATAGCATCATAGGAGGCTACTAGGCTAATGGCCCTGCGTCCCTTACAAGCCTAGCCAAGAGTTTACCACCAAAAAAGTCAAAAAGTCACATCAATATCTTTTTTCTAGGGAATGCTTTTGTCTGTATAGTCAGTTGTACGAACATGCAGGTACATTTGCATTAAAATCTGTTCTATGCAAGTGTAAAACTGAGTCCCCTCAGACACTGAGTGTATCACAAGTAAATTAATTTGCAGATTCACAACAGCTTTTATATCACCAACATGGCTTCTGCCTTTTAGTAATTTGAATTGGCTCCTAAAATTAAAATTGATCTAAGGAGTGAATAAACCAACATTATTAAACATGGCTTTCTGATTATCAGATTATTCTTATGCAAATAACAATACAGCAGAAACATATGCGTTCTCAGTCTGGATTATAATGTGATACAGTTACTTTATTTTCTGTTTAAGGGCAAGTCTGCTGCAGATGGGCCAGACCACTATCTGAAAACCTCAAGTAAAGGGCATTGCAGTAGTCCATGTGGGAAAATATGAGAGCATGAATCATTGTCTACATTCCTGAAACTACTATAAAACATTTGATCTTGGCTACATTCTATGCTCATCAGATGGAGGTGTGAAGTTCTGATAACAGATGACATACAGTCCTTTCATGTCAAACTGTTGTCAAGGGTAAAGCATTTCTTCTCTCTTTCAGCTGTTCCCATTAGGGGTCACCAAAGCGGATCATCTGTTTCCATTTCTTTCTGTCCTCTGCATCTTGCTCTTTCACACCAACCACCTGCATGTCCTCTCTTACCACATCCATAAACCTTGTCTTAGGCCTTCCTCTTTTCTTCTTACCAGGCAGCTCCATCCTTAGCATCCTTTTCCTAATATACCCAGCATACTTCCTTAGCAGATGTCCAAACCAACGCAAACCTTCTTGCCTCTCTGACTTTGGCTCCAAACGGTCCAACCTGAGCTGAATCTCTAATATACTGATTCCTAATCCTGTCCATCCTCATCACACCTAGTGCAAATCTTAACATCTTTAACTCTGCCATGTCCAGCTGTGACTCTTGCCTTTTTGTCAGTACCACCATCCCCAATCCATATAACATAGCTAGTCTCACTACCCTCTTGTAGACCTTCCCTTTCACTCTTACTGGTACCCGTCAGTCACAAATCACTCCTGACACTCTTCTCCACCCATTCCACCCTGCCTGTACTCTCTTCTTCACCTCTTTTCCACACTCACCATTAGTCTGAACTGTTGATCCCTAAACTCATCCTCCTTCGCCACCTCCACTCCCTGCATTCTCACCATTCCTCTATCCTCCCTCTCATTCAGACACATATATTCTGTCCTAGTCCTGCTGACCTTCATTCCTCTCTTCTCTAGAGCATATCTCCACCTCTCCAGGGTCTCCTCAACCTGGTCTCTACTCTCACTACAGATCACAATGTCATCTGCAAAGATCATAGTCCACAGGGCCTCCTGTCTGATCTCGTCTGTCAACCTGTCCCATCACCACTGCAAATAAGAAAGGGTTCAGCACTGATCCTTGATGTAATCCCACCTCCACCTCAAACACATCTGTCAAATGAGGAGAAAACTCCAGCATAATCCCCCATATGCAATCAACTAGAAGAACAGATGAAACAGAAATGCATAGACTGCAGCATAACGTAGGTCTTGACCAGGTAAAGTTTACCTAATTTATTTAGTTCAGTTTAGTTATTCTTTGTTGACTGGGTTAGTCCCACTATTCTAATAGTCTTTTTTCAAGGGACACCCAAGGTTGTATTTATACTACTGGGGGAAATTTGACCAAGGCATCTGGGAATTTCTCCTACTCGAGATCAGTACTTGCAGTGTTGTCATATGTGGGGTCCCCTTCAGATGGTCGAACTTTTAAAAGCTCAACTTTCATATAGCCGAAACCATATATGATTGAACTTTTAAAAGCTCGACAGGTCTGAATGGGATCTCCATAGACCACGGAACAGGAAGAGTTCCCTTTACCACAATGTAGTGCAATCTTGGAGTTGGTATATTTAAATAGCGGGGAGTGGGGGGAGGCACAGCCCCCTACATGGGGGTGTGGGAGGGCTTTCTCCCTGCTAGCACTATTTAGTTTTTTTTTTTTTTATTTCTTTTTTATTCACATTTTTGAACCATATGAAAGTTGAGGATTTGGATGTTTGATTATGTGAAGTAGACCCCATATGTGAGTAGATGCACACATCCCATTCCTAGTGTGGAGGTGGCTGAGAAGATGGAGTACAAGATGGATAATCAATCGAAGGGAGCAGAGGCAAATTACAGCTCAAAAAAGAAAATTTTGCAGATGCTGAGGATTCAGAAGAGGCTTTTTAGCATAAGCTGTTCGAATGAAGCAAGGAGACAGACAGAGAGGAATGTATAGATACAACCCTTCAATTGGGAGAGTTGCGGGATGATTTACTTCGGGAATTAATTAACCAGAGTGAACCAGAGAATGAGGTACCGTGAGAGGACATCATGGAAAAAATACACAAGAACTATGTAGATGTAAAGTTGGAAAGAGGCAGTGTAAAAGAAAAGGAAACATATGCAGAGACAGTAGCAGCCACATAAGACAGAAGACAAAAAAGGGGACAGTGTAAAAAGAAAATTTGTAGCAAGAGTATAAAGTAAAAGAAGTCAGGAGTTGAACAGATATGAAGTATGGAACAATGTAATCTTACCTTTGGGTGTCAAAACAAAAGAGATAAGAGCATTTATTTTGATTAATAAAGGGACATTTTATGACTTTTTTTTTGAGAATGAATAAGGTATGGAGCAGTTTCTATGGGGTCTATATCACATAATCGAATCACAATTAAAATTAAGCAAATGCCTATTCGTCAAAGAACAATTCAGTGAACATACTATTCATCAAACTAACTTTTCACTGAAAAGTTCCCTTGGGGAAATTGACAAAACCATAAAGCATAACACCTAGACAGGTGGAGGCTATGCCCCCACACCCCGCAATGTAGGGAACTGTGCCCCCCACCCCCCTAACTAAATATATCAACCCCAAGATTGCACTACAGTGGAGAAAAGGGCAAATTCCAGATGGTGGCCAACCATTGGTTTGCCCTAGGAAACTTTTTGCTGAAAATTAGTTTGATGAATGTTTTTTTTGCTGAATAGCTGTTCTATGAAGACACATTTGCACAATTCCACCCAGATCCCTGATTCCTTTAACAAGTATTTTACAGAAGTCATTCAAACCCTTGCTAATTCATTACCCTCATCCACAGTTATCTTAGCAAATACCCCTAGCACCTCCTTGAATGCCTTTCACCTTCAACCTGTAGCTACATCTCTTATTTACAAGCTTCTCAAGAAACTTAAACCTTGTACTCCATCCACTGATCTACTGCCATCAGAATACCTACAAATTGCTGCAGAAGCTATAGGCTACCCCATATCCATACTTATTAATAGGACTATCTCTGAGGGGAAAATTCCCACCATATGGAAAATATCTCATATAATTCCTCTGCATAAAGGTGGCTCCTCTACTGAGTTCTCAAACTTTCGACCTATTGCCTTACTCTCCCCATTAGCAAAGATTATGGAAAGATGCATACACAAACAATTTCTCAACTATCTTCTACAAAACAGATTACTAGCCAATTGTCAACATGGTTTCAGACCTTCCCACAGCACTACGACTGCCCTCCTCTCTTTCACGGACACCATAAATGCCAACAAAAACAATAATCTTTTTTCCTCTGCTCTATTTCTAGACCTGTCAAAAGCTTTCGACATGGTTAACCATAACATACTTCTTGATAAACTAAATCAATATTCTCTTGGCTCACAAGCACTTCAATGGTTTAGGAGCTATCTCCAAAACAGGCAACAAGCAGTGCTATGGGAAAACCTTTCTTCCTTACTACCAGTAAACATTGGAGTTCCTCAAGGCTCTATTTAGGTCCCCTTCTTTTTCTTTATTTATAAATGACCTACACGTGAATATACCCCAAGCCATCTGCATTCAGTATGCTGATGACTCAAATTTAATCTGTTCTGCTAATAATGTGTCCTCCCTCCAGTCCCTCACCCAAACAGTCTTCCACGATGCAGAAAAGTGGTTTATGGAACACTTCCTTCTTCTTAATGCCAAAAAAACAAAACTTCTTCTCTTCACTCCCACTCACAAATCTTCCACACCTTTCTTTACAATCTCCTCTAATAATGCTATCTGTATTAACCCAGACATGACCACTCGCCTACTAGGTGTAACTATTGATAACCGTCTTAATTTTGATGACCATATTAACAACACCATTAAATCAGTTAACAAAAAAATAGGTACTCTTTACAGAATTAAACCCTTTCTTACCCCAGCAGCTAGAAAAACCATTGCCCAGACCCACCTGATCTCTACCCTTTTCTATGCCACTGCTATATATACTAACTTATCAAAGAATAACTTGACCAAACTCTCTACCTGTTATAATAGTATATCTAGATTCATTTCTGCTACTCCCGTTAGAACTCACCATTGTCTCAACCTCATGCAACTTGATTGGTTAGAACTAAATAACCACTTACTCTATCAGCAACTACTTATCGTTCATAAGTCTCTTCACTACCCAGAAGCTACCCCAAGCCTTACAAAACTTATCTCACCTTATAAGAACCTAACTACTCTACGCTCTGCTAATAAACTTCTAGTAGCCTCTACTAAATCATACAATAAAGCTGGTGACTCATTATTTGCAAACTCTGTTGGGAAAATCTGGAATCAACTCCCTCAAGAGATAACTAACCTAGACTCCACAACCCTTTTTAAAAAACACATCAAAGAATATCTTAAAACTCAGTGGCTATGTCCTTGTACTAAACCCGACTGAAATTACTTCTCCCTTACTCCTACCTTCCCCCACTATCCCCTAACTGTGCCTCTAAATAATATAACTAATTGATGCCAGCTACTTCTTTTATATTACTTTTCAAACAATTTGTTTTATTTTCCTTCTGCATGTTTGACCATCTTGTGATTTTCTTATAAGTTTTTATTATTCTAACTTTAGTATGCTGCACTCCTGAAATTTGTATTGTTAACCAGCTGTTTTTGGTTAACTTGCCTTGTGTTTGCTACTTGTTTTTGTTTTTTTTGTGTTAAATTCTTACACAAGCCTACCATTGTATTTTTTGTAGTTTGCTTTGTTTTTTGCTGGAAATGTTTTCTTACTTCATGTAATTGGAGCTTTTCTCCCCGGGCCTCTACTGAAAACGGATATATGTCCAGCTAGACTAGCCTGGTCAACAAATGTAAAATAAATAAAAATAAATAAATAAATAATTGTGATTTGATGATGTGATATAGACCCATTTCTATGTGAATATGAATATGTGATAAAAGCATATTTTGGAGAAAATGAAAAGAAAATCCATATACTGTTTTGAACCAGGGTGGAAATAAAATTCAAAAGAGCATTTAAGAAATCTATGTAAAGAAATAACAGATGTTTCAAATTTTTATGATATTAGGGGTTTATGGATTGGGGCATGAGACTGCAATGTCATTTTAAAAATGGAAACAGAAATAATTGTACATATTCTGAATATTATAAGTGTTGATGGTAACAGATGTGTTGTAAAATATTGGAACAACCAAAGATATGTTTTTTTCCTGTGGAAAAGAAGGGCATTTATTTATTAACCGTGATAGGAAGAAATGTTATATATGTGGTAAAACAGGACATGAAGCAAAGAACTGTGAACTTGAATGGTATAAACGTAAAAAAAGGATGTTCATTTATGCATGGATTGTAAAGAAACAGAGAACGAGTTAAGTACTGTGAATCAGAGTAGGATAAAGAACAAAATAGGAATGAAGATGAGCTAGAAATAAATGAAACTTTAGAAGAAAAAAGGGAGATGAAAAAATAATGGAGAGAAATTAGAAACATAATCAGAAGTTAGTGACAAGGAAGATAATAAGTTGTAAGAAAGTAAAAGGAAAAAAGAATTCCTTATAGGTCAGTGGTTGGCATGTGGTTAAGGTGTTTACCTCAAATACAGGGGTTACTGGGTTTGATTCTCACCAAGGAAAATCAAGCAGGCTATAAAAAATGGTCCACAAGGGCAGTTGGCCTAGTATTTACCTATGAATCTATAGAAAAATAACATTTAAAGGCATTGATATAAAGGAAAAGAAGAAAGTGAATGGATGACTAGTGTAAGAATAAGCTGATACATCTTAAATTAAGAAAGAGGGAAAAGAATAACTTAAGGATTTGTTCAGTGAATGCTGTACTATAAAAAGTATTACAAAAAGGATAGCAATTTTACAATGGTGTTACAATGTGATATTAAGATTATTTTTCTGAAGGATATAAGATTTTTGAGATATGAAGAAAGATTACAGACACAAAAATATGGGATGAAGAAATAATATGAAACATAGAGAACAAGCAGTGTTCAGAAAGAGCAATTTTATGCAGACGAGTAGTGAAGATTTTGGAAGTTATATTAGTTCAAATGGGAAGAATTATGGATGCAAGATGGCAAGAAAAGGTTTACAGAATTATTGCTATATATGCTTATGTGATTAGTAAAGAAAGGGAGAATTTATTTCAGAAAATATTGGCTTGTGTAGTTACAAATATGCATATAATAATTACAGGAGGTTTCAATTGTGATTTATGGGAAGTGTAAAAAAGGGGAAAGACATAAAAAGTTGATGAAAGTAATGAAAGTAGAAAATTGATGATATGGAATAAAAAATTAGACTTATTGGAAAGGTACTTTAAAATCTGAACTTGACTATTTTTAGTATCAAAAGGAACCATACCTCATATGTATAATGGAAGAAGAAACTATTGTAACATATTTTTCAGATCATTTGGCAATATGGTTAGAAATATATCATAATAAAGAATAAATAAAGATAGGAAAGGACATAAAAGGAATAAAGAAAAAGGAATGAAAAAGGAAAGAAAGAAATGCATCAGTTATGGAAGGACCATATTACTATGAAAGCATTTTATGTTAATTGGTCAGAATGGTTGATTACTTTTAAAGGAAAATATAAAGATAACTATTTACATTGCAGAATAAAGTAATAAAGCAAAGAAATCCAGAATATGCTATAACATATAGAGATGTGTTAGATAATTAAGAAAATAATGGCAGAGAATGTTATGAAAGAGAAAAAGAAACTTATAAGAAAAATTATGAGAAAATTAAGGAAGTGCTATATAAATGATATTTTTGCAGGGTAGAGAGGAAGATACCTTATATACCTTATATAATTAATCTAGTGAAGGGGGATAGTGTGATGACAGAAATGAAAAATAAAGAAAAGTCAGCAGCAACTTATGGAAATTGTAAGATATGTGGAAGAAATGTTTAGTAAAAGAAAGAAAGAAGCATAGTGTAAGGACACAGGAACTAAAAAAAAACCTGAACAACTCAATAGATATATTGAAAAATTGATTACATTATGTCAATTAGAAAAAGTGTTTAAACGGTTAAATATGGAATCAGCATCTGGCCCAGATTGTATTGGATTTGAAATGTATAAGAATCTAGAAGAATGACAGAAAAGTTACTTATTATGTGTATTTAATGAATGAAGGCTTAAAGTATATGGAATTGTGTAATGAGATATTAAAATTTATATGGAAAAGGGAGAAAAAGAAGATATAAAAAAATCAGAGACAAATAGTTTTAAATAATACAGACTATAAGATATTTATAAAAATAATACAAAAAACATTTTCAAATAAGGTGCAATACATAGTGCAGGAATATGTATATGGCATTAAAGGAAAATATGTCAAGAGTTATTAATAATAGCAAAAGAAATAATTGATGATATAGTTAGAAAGAAAGAAGATACAAAACTTATGGTAGCTGATCTTAACAAAGCATTTGATTCAATACAGCATGATATACTGTGGGAAATAATGGATATGTACGATGATAGCAATAAAATCAAGCAAGTATGTATAACAGCATACATTAATAATAAAGTAAGAGTTTTATTGAATGGTTGGTTAAGTAAAGAAATAGACATGAACAATGCTATAAGACAAGGATGTCCTATGAGTAGTATTTTATTTGCTTTAGTTATTAATACAATAGATAGAGAGGTTAATGAGAAAATGAAGAATGTAAAGTTTATAATACAAACTGAAGCTGAAATTCCAGTTATGATGTCATATGCAGATGATATTATTATTATAACAACTAAAAACATAAAATGGATGAGAGAAGTTATTTTTTATTTAGCTGAATATTTAAAGGAAAGTGGTATGACTCTTAATAAAGAGAAAAATAAAGGAACAGGTGACATAATGAAAATACACTTTTCCATGAAAAATATCTGTTTTGGGGATACATTTTGATAAAGAAGTCAATGAAAAGGGAAGAGCTAAAATAATAAAGGAAATAGACGATGTTTGCATATTATGAAAAACATACAAATTACCTTATAAGAAAAAAGTAAATTTGATTAATTCAGTGATAATAGGAAATATAGCATATTTATCTAGTGTTGTTATGATTTCTAGAATGTATGAAAAACTTTTATTAGAAATATTTTTCTCATATTGGGATCGAGAGTAAATCCTGTTAAAAGGCGTGTATTATACATGAATAAAGAACAAAGAGGATTAGGTATGCTAAATCCAATAGTATATGCTGCATCGTTAAGTTTACATAAGGTATTGAAATGGTTAAATGAAAAAAAATGCTAATTTAGTGACAAACGTATTGACACACAAGTATGGAATTCTGGGAAAGAATAAGAAGTAAGAAAGGATCAAAGAATGTTTTAATGAAGAAATAGAGAATTAAAAACAAAGACAAAAATGTGATGAAGTGGAAGAAGACAAAATAATATGGTTTAAAATGTTCAGAAAATATTATTGCATTAATCCATGGAAAAAATATTCCAGAAGTAAAGATTAAAAGGATTTTAAAAAATAAAAAAAAAGAAATGGTGTAGCCATAATCCTGAATGTCAAGATTTTGTCTGAAGACTGGGAATGACAAAATTACCCATAAAAGCAAATATGCTTTACAAAAAGAAAAGTGAAAGAATATGTTTGTATTGTGTTGAGGAAGAAACAACAGAACATGTTTTTTCAAATGTTTGAGTTAAAAAACAATGGAACAAATTATATACAGAAAATGTTTTGAAAATTTCAAGAATAATTATGATATAAATATGGATATGATTGAATATGGCTACTATAGTAATACTATAGGAATATAAATACAAAAATCAAAATTGGATTTGGACAAAAAAGTGTACTATGCAGTATGCGTATTATTGAATGAAGAAATTAATAAAATTATGTTTAATAAAACTTGAATATAGTCATTAATATTAAAAAAAGATTAGAATATGGTTAAGGAGTGGGGGTTGATGTAAATATATATATATATATATATATATATATATATATATATATATATATATATATATATATATATATATATATATATATATATATATATATATATATATATATATATATATATATATATATATATATAAATATATATGTATATATATATATATATATATATATATATATATATATATATATGGATTCACTTCAGAATCTTGAACTTCTAAATTCATGAACTCCATATGGTCGAGACCATATGATCAAGGTTTCAGAAGCTCGAAATTCTGAAACAAATCAAAAAAAAAAAAACATAAAAATAAAATGTTTCTGCAGGGGGGCAAGCCCCCATGTACCCCCAACACCACCACTACTTAAATATACCAACTCTGAGATCACACTACAGTGAGGAAAAGGGAAATCTCCCATTCCACGCTGTATGCAGCTCTCCACTTAAAATTTTGAAATTCTGAAACCTTGATCATATGGTCTCGACCATATGAAGTTCGAGATTTCAGAAATTCAACATTCTGAAGGGAACCCATACATATATATATATATATATATATATATATATATATATATATATATATATATATATATGACTTTAAATGATTGTATCAATTTGTAAATATGTGTAAAAATAGAGGACCCCCCCTACTCTTTCAGATAGATGCTGTGGGATCTTTTATATCCATTTGAGCTACCAACAAGTCAGGCAGATGGGAAATACCTCTCAACTGTCCAGGTTGTTGAAGAATGTCCAATGTTTCCCCCTCATATTTTGATCTGTTCCTCATAAAATTTTTGTTTTCTGGGAAATCATTGGCAAATTATTGAGGACTTAAGTAAGAAAATGATATGCATTTGAGTTTCAAACTTCATACCTTTCAGAAAATTCATGCTAATGCAAAACCTGTTATTCTGTCAACTTTCTAAGTTTATAATAGCAATATTTAAAAAGGTGTGCCTATTTCTGGGCCTTTGTCCTCACATTATTTATGGCTTTGTCCAGATTTCTTGCTCTAAGAGGTTGAGAAGTATGAGATGGGGCCTTGGTTTAATGTCTCATCTGAAGGACAACACTTTCAGGAGTGCACCATGACTCCTCTAAGTAGTAATATATATGCATACATATATAAAACACACACACACACACACACACACATATATATATATATATATATATATATATATATATGTGGGTGTGCGCATCGAGCTCAGAGTTCGTACATATAATTGTCAAGGGATGTGGGGGGTGCCCCCCCCCGCAATTACATGTAGATGCGACATTTTGAAATTTGGTGTTACTGCACTTTTATGTCGTGCTTTTCGATCTTCTGGGTTCAATGGAATGAATATCAATGTTATATGTAATGTGCATCTGTATGTATCATTGTTTAAATAAAGACACACACACACATATATGTAAAATATAACTATTTTAGATATATATATATATATATATATATATATATAGAGAGAGAGAGAGAGAGAGAGAGAGTACACTGAACAATAAGACAGCCAGAACTGAGCCTGGAGTTACACTACGCTCCAGGAATATGAGCTTGAAGAATTTAGACCATCCACCACACTCTAGAGGTAAGATGCAAATAACTCTGGGACAATAGCTAAAAAAACCCAGAGCAGCCTCAAGCACTAAATCAGACTTCCTTCATCCCCAATGTCAAAGGTCACTGAAAACTCAAGTAGGACCAAGATGGAATATCAGCATTGACCCTCCTATGACCTGAAAATGCTCTTGAGGGAGCTGCAATATATGCATGATGCAAGTACACACACACACACACACACACACACACACACACCAACACACACACACACACACACACACACACACACACACACACACACACACACACACATTCACACACACAGTGCCTTATTCCTTACTTATTGTACAGGTTAAGAAGCTTTATTTTTGTATCCAGGAGACGTGTTAGGTGTCCCATGCAGTCTTAATTCCAGCTTATACTACCAGTGCCTGCTTCCATTCTTTGTTCTTTGGTCATGCTAAAATGAAATTCCACCAGCCTGTACTGGTATTCAGCCATATGATCTGGTTGCATTCAGTGAAGGTGGCAGAATCCTGACTGCCTCCCTTGTCACATTCAGTTTATGTGGCAGAACACCCCCTGCCTCCCTAGTCACATTCAGTATATGTGACAGAACACCAACTGCCTCCCTAGTCACATTCAATGTATGTGGTAGAACATCCACTGCCTCCCTAGTCACATTTGGTATATAAGGCAGAATGTTCACTGCCTTCCTAGTCACATTATTATATGTGGCAGAGCACCCACTGTCTTCCTAGTGGCATTCAGTGAAGGTGGCAGAACACCAACTGCCTCCCTAGTCACATTCAGTATATGTGGCAGAACACCCATTGCCTCCCAAGTTACATTCAGTATATATTGCAGAACTCAAAATCTCTACAGTATAAGCGGGTGACATATTAAGATTGTTTCAGCAACCAAGTATGAAATTAGCCAAACTAAAAAAAATATAAAATTTTATTTAATCATATAGCTGATAACATAACTGAGTCAAATGTACGTAACAAAAAATAGCCCATTAGCACAAGAAACTATACTGCTGTCATATGCATACATAACTCTTTGAAATTATAGCTGGAAACATAACTGGACTGTGCCTTGTGGGACCTTTGTGAATTTTACAAGACCAGAAGGATCACCTTTCCTAAGCAATACACAGGTGTTTGCCTACTGTTCTAACTGCCTGTAACGTATGTCTGTTTGTTACTTAATGGCTTGCACACTCGACGGGACTCCCCTGAGAATGCTTCCCCCAACCTGTTTTCCAATTATCTGACTAATTGCCCCTTCTGACCACAAGGTGGTAGTGTTTAACAGGACATAACATTACCAACCCCAGTAGTTCCTTGCGCCAGATTGATTGTCAAGTACTATAACCCACTATTACTTAGCTTTCAACTTCTAAGCATAACTCAATAAATAGTTGAAAAACAGTTCAATGGGCTAGTAAAGAGTTCCTCTATCTCCACTGCCCCTGTACTTACAGGCTGTGTCTACCAGTATAACACGCTATATTTGACTCCTCATTTTATTTCACTTTTTCTTTTTCTGCATGTAGGAACTCCAACCCCCATGCCTACACATTGTCATACCCTCCTTTACTTTTTGTGCAATTCTAAGCCTATTCAGTTTACTTTTATGACCGTCAGCCATACTAGAGCCTTAGGAACTTATCTTTCCACATTCCAAGCTCAATGACTGTTTTTATAATTCCCTTGCCTCCTCCTGCTGGGTCAACCCACTCAGTTCACCCTCGCTGTGCTCGGGCTCACTCTGCTCCCCTACCCTACCTCCCCTACCCTACCTGCATTCCCAACCACCCTCACTTTCATTAGATTTATGCCCATCGAAACCACACCAACTATTCCCTCAGCCTGTCCAATTCCACCTTCTCTATCTTAAGTCCTACCTCCCCATTCCCCACCCTCTACATTGCATACACACATCCCTACTCATTTCAAACTCACTCTATCCCTCCCCACCCCACCCTCTATTTCAGTCTCCAAACATATCTACCAGGCATGCATCTCTACTACTCTTTAACAACCTGTACGCTCCTACTATACTTTCTGTACTCCACCTATAACACCACTTCTCTCCACATATACCACATCAAACACTACCATTCTCCAACTCTCCCATTGTCCTCCCAATGCTCTCAATCCCACACTTACACCACCATTAGCCCACAACTTTATAATAACTCAACCTCTCTCATCACGCGCTTCAAACACATTCAGACACATCATCCCAACCCCCATACCACAAGATATACTAAGTAAATAAATAAGCTAAGGAATCTTCTATTACACTCCTTAACACAAATTAAACTCCAAGCTGACATTCATCCTAACCCAGGTCCAAATAATAACTTATCACCCTACCAACACTTCTCCTTCCCAGCCCTCCCAAAAACATGTGTCCAATCTACTGCATACTCCCATCTGTACCCCCCTCTTCTAAAAACCTCTACCACTGACCTACTGTTTACCAATTTCAATCTTTGCAGCCTCATAAATAAAACTACCAAATTTCATATAGCCCTAGCAACCTACTCACCTGACATAGCCGTGATAACTGAAACCTGGTTAGAGCCACACATTAAAGATAATGAAGTTACCACATCTGGCTATAACATCATTAGACAAGACATATTAAACAAAAGAGGCGGTGGAGTTGCTATTATGTTTAAAGACAACTTTACCTACCCAGACCTACCCAACTCCAAAATCCTAACAACTCACCTCGAAATCAACCACACCAAAAACATAATTATAATCACTGCCTATCTCCCTCCAGGCAATAAACTTCTTACCATCAAAACTCTATTATCCTGGGCATCTACCAACTTCATCCAAGAAACTATAGTTCTTGGTGACTTCAATCTTGACTGGCACTCTTGCTCATCTAGTACCCCCTCAAGCTTCATAAACTTGTTCAACTTCATTCAAACAATTACATGTCCAACTCACACAAACATTCCAATAAGCAGTCAACACTAGATTGGATTCTGACTAACAGACCCAACTTACACTGCCTAACTGGATGTCTGCCAAACTCCCTTAGTGACCACTCTCCATCCTTTCTCTACAACAAATACACCCGCAGTACAAAAAATTTCTCTCCCTCTACCTTTAACCTATTACTTCAACAATGTGTCTCGACACCACTTAAACAACTCCATCTACTTGGCTGTCCAATATTTTAATGACACCTACCTTAACATATTTAATAGTCTTGCTCCTACTGGAAAAGTACGCCAAAGAGCCAAGCAACTACTTTGGCTATCAAATTACACCAAACTGTTACTTAAACGTAGAGATAAAGCATGGTCAGCTTACCAGACTACCAAAGATACATCCAACCTCTTAGCATATAAACAGCTTTGGAATTTAGCTAAGAAACATCTTGTTCAATCATTCCATTACAGAACAGTACATCCCTCTTCTCTGGAAAGTATCCCACATCATTCCCCACCACAAAGATGGATCCTCCGGGGAACTAAGATATTGAAAATGGTTAAAGACAGAGAAATAAAGCAAAATTATGTAATACAGTGAAGGATTCTACCAATCTGAGCTCTTCTGTATCCAGGGGAATGAAACGCATGCAGAAAAAAAGAATGTTGTCTCATTACTAATGCACAGCTGGTGAAATACATATACACATCAAGTACTTATTGGTCAGGTAGTTTATTACATACCAGTAAGGTGTTATGCATACACAGGCCGTCTGGTCATACCTCTTTGCTAGAGTGAGCAGAGGTAAATCAGGACAATAATATGGGAAAAGTCAATATGCTGGAGGGGGGAAAGGTAATGGGTTGTGGGTGCAGTGTAGCTTTCATATAGGTGCTGATGTAAGTGAAGACGACAGTACAGATAAACGTAGTTGTTGTATCCCATCTAATGACTGGTTCTCCTGCATTGAAAACACACAACAGTGACCGACTCCCTTTTACTATAATATTTTTATTCCTCACACTGTCTGTTCATCATTACATCAAAGAAATAGATCCAGATTTATATCGCTAATCAAGATGCCTGATACACAGACTTCCACACCAAAAAGTTTTTTTTTTCTGAAAATATGCAGTATTGTTAAAAAAAGAATATATATATATATATATATATATATATATATATATATATATATATATATATATATGGTTTACCTATAAATTGCCGAATGCTAAATGGTTGAAAATGAATTGGTTGAATGCATTATATTGAATGATCAAAATATTGAAATAAAATTAGTCTAAACTCACAATGTCAAAATTATCGAATTTGCCAATTTCTGCACTGTAGTGTGATATCGGAGTTAAGTAGGGGGGTGGTGGGGCAGAGCTTTAATAGTAAATGGTAGAGGTGATCTCATTGCTTTTTCAATTAAATGAGTTTAAACATTCTGATCATTCAATGTTTTATTTTTCGACCAAATGAACATTAGACATTATGGCATTCAACATTTTAAAGGTACACCTATATATATATATATATATATATATATATATATATATATATATATATATATATATATATATGGGTCTACTTTTTTCTATGAAAATAACACTTAACTGAAACAGAAAAAAATGAGCACAGGTGTATGAAAAGTCAGATTACGGAAACATTAATTCACTGAAACACAGTTAACTGAAAACGACAACTACGAATATGATACTCATCCCCCGAGTGATGTTAAGCAATAACACTTGCTTGAACCTAGACTTCACAATAAACTCCACATCACAATCCGTAGCCAGTAGAAAACAGTTTATTGTCACACATCCATAAAATCAGCACTTAGATAGCAACGTTTGTATTTATACATCCATAAAAACAAAATCCAAGTTTAGTGCTTTCATCCCTTCATTAAAACTCTAGGACATCATCAGAACTAGTTTTATTTTATTTCGTTCATTTTTGGTGCTTGGTGTAAATGGTTTGTGGTTTCTTAAGCAATAACACTTCCCAAAGGTGTAATCACCCCCTTCCATGCTCACTGATAACATTCTACCTGTGAACACACAACACCATTCTGTAAACTCCATATTATTCTCCAAGTATTAATCAATGCAATAATTTCACATTTTTAACAAATTTGCAATGGTTGAAACATACTCTAAGCAAGCACAATCTTCTCTGTGGTCACATATGATTTGGAATTGACACTGATGTCTCAAAAGTACCTGTTTCTTTGGTGACGGAGAGCATGCAGCTGACATACGCAGCCATATTTCATCAATTCTATTTTGTTCCCTAGCAACAGCAGACATAACGTGGTACAAGTCCATCACATGCTTTCCTGTTAGACATTTGAATCGTTTGTCACTGGTTATATACTTTTCTTCATTGTTGAACTACTGTGTTTCAGTGAATTAAAGTTTCGGTAATCTGCCTTTTCATACACCTGTGCTCGGTTTTTTCCATTTCAGTTGAACGCTATTTCGATAGAAAAAAGTAAACCCAAATATATATATATATATATATATATATATATATATATATATATATAGATAGATAGATATAACTATAGATATAAATATATATAAAAGTGTTTCAAGTAGATTTTCCATATCTTTGGTGTGTGATGTCTTAATCCCAAGAACAGCTCTCGACGGAAGATTGATTATCAGATACTTCAAGCAAAAGAAAATTCTCCTAGCATGTCTGTTTAGGAATTATTATGTAAGTCTTTTATATGTAAAATACATGAAAAACATTTTAACTATGCATTTATTGCAAATATGAAAAATGTAACATGAATGGTAAACTGCCAAAAAACACAGATTCAGGGAGCAAGCACAAAGTATACACACACATTTATTCAAATCATATATTTCTATTTAGGATACAAACATCTATAGAAGAGGCAGCCTATGTTTCTCTAGCTATCTTTCTAGCAATCATATATCCATCCATTTCTTTATCCAAATATCTGATATTCTGAAAGGGGAAAGAAAAGTAAAGGACTAATCACACCTTGAATTTAGTCAGGTTACTTTATTCAGTTAAGCACTTTCATCTTATCCTTAAACAAGTAACTTCAGGATTAAAAGCTCCATGCATATAATTCCAAAAAGTACTTTTAATAATAATATATGTTTAAACCTATTAATTGTTTGAAATGTGAACTTTTGACATTGTATTTATTGTTGCTGGTTAAATATCATCATTTTATAATTAATGAAATGTATTAAAAGTGCAGATGAAATATCAAGTCTTATGAATTAGTTAAATAACTCAAATGTAAACTTGTTAATACAGTTTGAATACTTTTATATAAATGTAAATATACCTATGTCACAAGTGATAGTTCAATAAAGATGTTTAAAAAAATAAAATAATTAAAATGTAAAACTGTAACAATGTATGAAATAGCAAGTACAGTAATTAATGGAGTACTGTACAGTAAGCCAGCCAGAAAAATAGTAAAATAAAACAGCCAGTATAAAGAAAAATATGTACCCTTGGCAAGCTAAATGAAAGATTTTTTTCAATCTCGATCACCATTAATGGAGGGAAGGTGCAATTACTTATGTAATCCCTTCACAGTACAAGGCCTAAGTACATTAAACATACAAGGGACCATAAATTTGGGTGACTTAGATCCATGTCCAGGTATTCCATTTATTTTCCCAGATAATAGCATCAAGCTCTGTCGCAAAGAATGACTTTGAACTTGACTTTAAACACATGCACTATCTGAATAGATAGCCCCAAAACTTGGACTGAACCACAAAAGGAGGGGGAGTATCAATATTCGTCAAAGATACCCACACCTCCAGGTTGGTGGCACAGCACAAAGCATCAGAGGCTATCCATGTGCAACTAACAGTGGGTAAAACTGCATTCCAGTTTATAGCCTGCTACAGACCACCCTCCCAAACCCAGGAACCCCACTCGGCCTTCCTGAGAACACTGGAAAATATGAAGGTCTCTCCAAACACCATTATATTGGGCGACTTCAACTACCCAAACATAGACTGGGAGCATTAGCCCAAAGGTTCCTAGAATTTATAAACTCAAATGCTATGGAACAACTTGTTACCACTCCCACAAGAGGGGAAGACATACTGGACCTGATCATCACCAACATGGGGACTCTATGCTCCAGACCAGAAGTGTATCCCTCATTGGTAAGATCAGACCATAAACTAATCTCACTGGATATTCACATCCAGACTCCACCCCCTGCCCTGAAAACCACAGTGAAAAACCTCTCTAATGCAAAGTTCACACTCCTCAAAACTGTGGTGGAATCCTTCAAAGCCCCCGGGCCTGTGGAAAATACAGCCCAGACCGCAGAATCCTTTATAAACACATTCTATGAACACCTTCAGGAATGCATGGATCATGCAATCCCAAATAAAACCAAGTCCCAATCCTCCAAAGGCAGACGTCCTGTCTGGTGGACCCCAGCCATAAACAAACTATACAATGGAAGGAGGAAGCTACTACATGATAGAGCAAAATCCCAAAAAGGGAAGGCATCTCTGATCAGTATTAGCAAAAAACTACGGGCACTCATAAAATCATCTAAGGCCAGCTTTGAGAGAAAAATTGCACAGGACACTAAGGATAATCACAAGGCTTTCTTTAGTTATGTTAGGAACCTGGGTGGGAATTCCCAGATATGCTCAGAATTAGTCCAAAATGACAAAAAATACACCGAACCCACAGACATTGCCAACATCCCAGCTGACAGATTCAGCTCAAACTTCTCCACCCCCCTCCCCACCAAAAGGGCAAATATCTATCCCAGCAGAGTGCTGCCCCCCTGATATCTCGGATGCTCAGGTAAGAGCTGCCCTCTCCAAAGCAAAAAACACAGCATCAATGGGACCAGACTGTGTCCTGGGCTGCGTCCTACATGAACTCCAAAAAGAGCTAAACCCAAAAATAAAACTACTGTTCAATCTCAGCCTTACTACACGATATGTACCCAAAGAGTGGCGTACAGCAACAGTGGTCCCTCTCCACAAAGGTGGTGCCCCAACAGATCCTGGAAACTATCGCCCCATAAGCCTGACTAGCTTGTTCTGCAAAGCTATGGAAAGGATCATCATGGACCTCATAAATAAAGATATTGGGGACCTACAGACACTGGATCCTACCCAGTTTGGCTTTGTTAAGGGCACATCCTGCCTCTTAAACCTGGTTGATTTCTTTGAAACAGTCACTAAGGTCATTGACGAGGGGAAGGTGGTCCACACAGCCTACCTGGACCTCGCAAAAGCCTTTGATACAATACCCCACTCGGCATTATAGATAAGCTCACCAGCTTAAATATAAACCCCTATGTCACTAGATGGGTTGCAAACTGGCTCAAGGACAGAACCCACATGGTTAGACTTGCTGGAGCCATGTCAGACTCCAAACCAGTTACAAGTGGCGTCCCACAAGGCTCAGTCCTGGGACCTCTCTTGTTCGGTATATATTTCTCGGAGGTACAGGCCAACACGGAAGGACTGTGGCTGACCAAGTTTGCAGGTGACTGCAACACTCTAGCCGACACAAGGATCCTCCAAAAGGGCCTCATAGAAACAGACAAGTGGTGCCAGAGCCATGGCCTCAAGCTAAACGCCAAAAGTGTATAGTCATCCCTTTGGCAAAACAAAGTGCCCACAAATTACCACATAGGTGGTAATCCATTAAGTACAGAAGAAGTAATTAGGGACCTGGGGATCCAAGTTGATAGCAATCTCTCATTTGACAACCACATGGCCAAAGTGGTTAGAAAAACATTTTATATAGCCCACCTAATCATGAAGGGATTCACATCTAGATCAGTGGAGGTCATCGTGCCTCTTTACTCATCCCTCATCAGGCCAATAATTGAGCACAATGCCCCTTTTGGGATGTACTTTACCAGACACCTGCAGCAACTGGAAAGACCCCAAAAGTACCTCATCAAGAGGATCAAAGGGCTCAAACAGATGCCATATGCTGCCCGGTTAAAGAAACTCCAGCTCTACTCAGTGGCATACCGCCTGCTCAGAGGCGATCTGTGCCTGACGTATAAAGCCATGTCCAACCCAGAATTAATGGACATGCTGCACCTCAGAAAATCCAAATCCCATCGAGAGAATTGAACCTCAGCACTGAAATAAATAGGACATGCTGGAGGGACAGATTCATAACCCAGAGGCTCTCTTCACTCTGGAATAAAATCCCAGTCCAGGTTAGGCAGAGTCCCTCATTGACTCTCTTCAAGAGGAATCTTGATGAGTGGATGGGAGATCGTGGGTTTACCCCGGGTATTACTACTGTGTCACTGTTAAACAGAGGCACAGTATACTAACCTCGAAAAAGGGCATAGCAAAATTATTTTAAAATGGGTGGCGAAAGCCAAACACACTCTGGCTAGGCTTATAAATGCCCTAGGGCAGATAGCCTAATATGAACCTATGAACCTACGAATATATTTTTTAAGTTGAGGCAAAAACTATAATAGACTTTGGCTTTGTATAACAAAGGCGCAGGTGCTTATAGCAGGACGCATGCAGAAAATGGCAGAATGGGAGAAGTAGGAGTCGCTGAGCAATCTGTGTCACTCATTTAACTGAAGTTAATGCTTCTATTATAGTACAGGTTTTATTATGCAGCAGCGTGTGCATTGGTACACTAGAGGCAAAGTATTACCACTCTACCAGTCGAAGAAAGCCGGGAAGTCATAAAAGTAGCAGTGGTGTCCCTTGCATTGTGTTTATACCTGAAATCTATTTATGCTTCTAATGCAGGTCTCTGAGGTTGCCAGACAACCACCTCAAATATTCAGAGTGAATATTTTTTTCTCTTCATTTAAAGAGATTATTCAAGTTGCAAATATGAACTATTTGATACTGTTGCATGAAAGTAATGAGAATGTTTAAAACAGTTTGTTTTTCTTTTCTATATCTGCCTGCATATCCAAATCTTTGCCTAATATGTGAAGTTTATAAAGGTGTTTAAAAATAATACTTCATAATTTTTAGAAATGTTAGTAAAATTAAGTTTGAAGAAAATGTTTCATTTCTTTGTCTTCTACCAATTAAGATAGAATACTACCTTAAGCATTCTGATGTTAAAAAGGGAGGACTTGGAGATGTACCCTATAAAAGTCTATGGTGCTGTGTTTTATGTCCATTATTATCTACATTATGTTTAATTGTCTAAATAGTCAGTATCATCATCCATCTAAAACGATCATTGTTAAATAAACAATGCCCTTGATTAGTTATAAAATTAAACATAATTGCAAATAATAAGAGATATAAAACACAGTCCTATAAACTTTACTAGATCACATCACCAAGCACTTACTTTGTCTCCAAATGTGTAAAAATATAATCTTCTTCCTCTTTCAGTTTTTCCCGGTTAGGGGTTGCCACAGCAGATCACCTGTCCGCTCATGATTGGCAGTGGAGTTTTACGGTGTTGGGTTGCCAGCCCAGTACCCAACCTTCCACAGAAAGCACACACATGCACACTTAGGGCCAATTTAGAGTGTCCAGTCCACCTACAGCATGTCTTTGGGATGTGGGAGGAAACCAGAGCACCCGGAGGAAACCCATCCGACCACAGGGAGGACATGCAGACTCCGCACAAAAGGCACCCAAGCCAAGGATCGAACCGGAGAACCTCTTGCTGTGAGGTGGAAATGCTAGCCGCTGCACCACCGTGGCCACCCTAAATGTGTAAAAATATAATACAGAGCTTTAATCAAAGTAGCAGATGTGAAAATAAGCATTTGCGACAAATGCAATTTTACAAACTTGTTTTTAAAAAGTCAGAACTTTAATTTTTGGAAAACAATGACATAAAATAATACTAAGGAGATCAATATGACATGTGATGTGATGTACTAGGTACCATTTAAATCATGTGACGTGGTGTACTAGGTGCCATTTAAGTCATGTGACATGATGTACTAGGTGCCATTTAAATCATGTGATGTTCCTTTAAAGGAGCATTACTTCTGTTATAGAGTATCCAGCCAGCACACAGAGAAACTCCAGCTCTGCATACATAAGCATACACACACACACATACACACACACACACACACACACACACACACATAGGTGCTAAATAACTGTCATAATGTAGACGTCTGTATGTTTCTAGCATTAATCTAAGTGAAATATCCATCTACATGTTTTCATTGGCTTCACTTCCACAGATGGCTTGAAAGGAGGGCAGGCTAAGACCACTGTCAAAGACATCTCAACCATGCAAGAAGACAGAGTGCCATTTAACCAGTATGACAGTAGGCTGCCTTGAGTATGTTCCACTGGCACCTTAGCCTGTGCCTTCACATACATGTTCAGCTACGCTGCAGAGAGAGAATCATGCATTGTGCCCACTCCCTTTTTCTGCTATGACCACAGCAACCACCTAGAACTTCTTCTGTGATAAAAAGGTCTTAAATAGGCTCCTCTTTTTTTTCCAGAAACATTTTTATTTTTTCATTATAAACATATGCAAATGTACATATAACAAATACAACAAAAGAATAACAAAACTATTTATGATATTTACATTCATCCATGATAAACAATCATTTTATCCATGAGAAGTTATCAGTATTTGTTCAAAAGGTTTTCCAATTTTTGCCATCTATTTTTTTATGAGTAATGTTATGAGTTCTATAACAAATGGTTTGTAGTTCTTTTTTACAAAAAAAAAATTGCTAAATTAATAAATTCTTTAAACATCAAATCTTGTTTACTTTTCCAGTTCAAAGTAATAACTTTTTTAGCAATTGCAAGAATTGACCAGACTAAATTAATCTGAGATTTAGGTATCACATTAGGTATAGGAACATTGAATAGGATTAGTGAATTAGAAATATGACAGTTATCAGACCATAAAGCATTTACAAAATATTTGAAGTCTTTCCAGTATTGAACAACATTTCTACATTCAAGGAACATGTGAACCCAGTTGGCCTCTAGTAATTCATCACATTTCCAACATTTACTTTCACTGTTTTTGAGTATAAGATTTATTTTATGTGGAGTATAGAAACTCCTATTCATAAATTTCCACATATACAATCTTCAATATAATGAAGAAGAGGTACCATATATAGATTTCAATAACAATTTTTTGGATTCATCAGATATTTGTTCTCCATTAATCTTTACATAGCAATTTCAAAAATATGAGTCAATCTTTAGAGTGTCTTCTCTTAGTATCTTATAGATGGATGAGATACTTAATTTTTGATCATCTGTCTTTTCAAGACACTTACTAAAAAGCTGAATCAAGCTAGGTATAGATTCGGTCTCTCGGTTGATTGATATTCTCATTTTGTTTTCTATAAACTGCCGTAATGAGTGTATAAACAGCCAACTGTCTTGACTATTATCGAAACTACGTAAGAGAGTTTAGTGGTTTAATACTCTTATTTTCAATAAACTGATGCCAGAATATCAAGTTATTTTCTTTTAATTTTTGCATCGCACTGATGTTGAAAGAATCTAGGCAATCAGGAGAGTATGCTATAGGGAATATATGAAATAGGAATTGTTTAATGTTGTAATTACAATCAATTATATTTTTAAAGTTAGTAAATATTTGATTGCCATAAGAAAAATTATCAAACTTCTTATTAAATAAACAAAATTCACGTAAAAGCCAATGAACTCTACTTATTCTGTATTGTCCCTTAAACTGATTTTCTATAGTTCTGACATCAGTTATATGAATCTCATGTATTATTTTCCAGCCAGATATATAGGTAGGTGAGATCCAATGTAATAGTACATTAATTATAACTGATTTGGAATAAAAGTCTAAGCTAGAGAATGCTATCCCATTGCTGTTCCAAGCTCTAATGTGTCATTTATATCCAATCCTAGGTTTTAAGGGGAACCATAAAAATAAGTAGCATGGGAATCTAATTTTTTAAATAAGTTTTTGGGAGGAGGTAGTATCAATGACTGTATATTAAACAAAATCTTAGGTAAAATTATCATTTTAAGTAAAGAGAGCCTTTCCTCCATTGTGAAAAACATTTTATTCCATCTTTTGATTAGTTCACTAATGATCATTACTAAATTATTGTAGTTTAGTTTAACAGAAACTTTCCAAGTACTCTTTATACTGACACCCAAATATTCTAATACAGCATTCTCCCAATTAAACAGGCTATTCTGTCTTGGGGTTTTGTTGATATTTTTGTTAAATAGCAATATTTTGGATTTATTATGATTAAATTTAAGCCCTGAAATTCTTTCATACTTGCTTAAGGTATTTATAACATCATGCAAAGAACCATCAATATCACCCAACATTAACATGTCATCAGCAAATAATTGTAGCTTAGGACAATAGTCCTTATTAACTTGAAAGCCTTTTGTATTTTGCTTATTTCTGATATATGTAGCAAAAGGGGGTTCTGTTCATTATTTCGAAGATCAAAACTTTGAATTTCATATGATTGAAGATCATATGTTCGAAATTTCAATACTTTGAAATCCTGAATGGAGATTGGCATACAGTGTGGACCGGGACATTTCCCTTGTCCTTGCTGTAGTGCAATCTCGGAGTTGGTATATTTAAGGTGCGGGGGGGGCACAACCCCCACATAAGGGTACAGGGGGGCTTGCCCCTTCATGCACATGTTTTAGTGTGTTGGGTGGTGTTTTGGGGGGGTTCATAATTTCAATTTCGAGATTCCAAGATCTCGAGATTCTGAACTCGATATTCTGAAAGTCGAGATTTGGGGATTTTGAAATTTCATAGTCAACCCAGCAAAAGTTTCCATTGAAAGAGCAAACAATAATGGTGACAAAGGACAACCTTGTCTAGTTCCCTTGAGGATTTCTAGTGGTGAGGATAGACATGATCCAATTTTCACATAAGCTTGTGCCCACTATAAATTTTCATTAATAAGTTGACAAAATCTGAGGAGAATTTAAAACAGAATTAGAATGCTTTCTAGATAAGACCAATTAATATGGTGTATATTACCATATTGAATGGTAACAATATTGAATGCTCATATGAGCAAAAATGCAGGTAAACAAACTTGCTATTGTGGGGGACTGCACCCCCCACTATATATATATTCCAACTCCAACGTCACACTACAGTGAGAAAAGGGCAAATATTCCAATCCTCACTGTACCGCAACCCAAAAAGACAAGTTAATTTACCTGCATTTATGCTCATATGAGTGTTCGAGATTGTTACCATTCAATATGGTAATATAGACCCAACTAATAGAATCAAAATTCTTTTCTATGTCTAGGCTGATAATAGTTATTTTTTGTATTTGCAAGTTATGTCTATTAATGATAGCAATTTAGTAATGTTATCTTGCATTTTTCTCTGAAGAATGAACCCTGTATGATCATTATATATTAGATTAGGTAATATTTTCTTTATTGTATTAGGTAATATTGTCATGATAATTTTATAATCAGTGTTTAGTAATGAAATTGGCCTATATGAATCACAAGATTTGGGGTCCTTACCTTGTTTTAAAATGGGGGAGATAATTGAATATTTCCACAATGGGGGTGTTATACATTTTTGCTTAACCATAGTAAAGGCACTCATCATTTTCTTTATTATATATTCAGGAAAACTCTTACATAGTTCAGGAATTATTCCATCCAGTCCTGGAGCTTTATTATCTTTTAAAGTTTTATTTGCTATTTCACTTCTGTTAGTGTTATTTGTTTATTTAATATGTTATGCTTAGGATTTCCCTCTCTCTTCCCCCCTTGACTGACCTGGTGTGACTTTGTGTAAGTTTCTTCATTGTATGGATCTTTTACTGTTTTTTGTGTAACTGAATGACCTGCTGCTAAATTCTGATTCTGCACAGACTGCTCTATTTTGTTTTTCAGAGGCTCTATAAGTAGCTAGTGACTTTACTGAATTTCTGTGGTAATATTTGTGTTTAAACTGAACCTGTACCTAGAGAAAGTGTATAATCAGAGCTCCTCCTTGCTGCATGTGTTTTTTACTGTTTAAATTGCACACACACATTGAAGAAGTGTTTTTATGACTTGAGTAACTTGGGCTAGCTATACCTGAAGTGCTTTTACTGGCAATTTTCTAGTTGTACAATTGTGAATAATTGATTTAGTTTTTCTGGTATATATTTAAAATCTGGCAAGTGTTTTTTTACTGAATTGCTCTCTTGCTTAGGTTTCTTAGCTATAAATCTTAGTTTGTTCAGAAGTATGCTACTTTACCCCCCCACCAAACCTTTCTGAATGCATTATTATATAATAACTGCCTCTTGTTGTCTTCATGCTTATCCTAGAATTTCTGCTTTTCTCTTTTCCTAGCTGAACTCTACAGTTCCCTTCAAAACGGTGTCTACAGGACTGCAATCAGTTGTTTTCAACATTTAAACAGAGTAGATTACACAAAAAGCATTTGTTAAGCTTTCACTTACAGTGCTTTGTAATTAAGCAGGTCACCATACTGGTCAGCCATAGGGCTCTTTGTTTCTACTTGAGTGGTTGCCTCCTTCCCCTGTAACTGCAGTAAATTGACTCTTACATTAGAGTTGTAATACTTAACTTATAGCTTTAGGACACCTTAGGAAACCTTGTAAACTGCAATAGCTTCTTCGTTAGCCTCATCGCTTCTCTGGCTCTTCCCCTCCCTGCCCCAATTCCCTCCCGCCCCCAGTACCTCTAAATTTATAGTACTATAGCCACTCCCCCACTTTCTAGATCCTATCTGCTTTCATCTGGGATAATTCCACCCATCCCTATTCTACTACCTACATTTAATAGCACTTATTAGCTTTCATCTGGCATTCTCCCATCCCCCCTTCCAGTACCTTTACCTCACCACTCTATCTTCTGGTGTTGCATCACCAGGTAAAACAGTTGCTTCACTCACTAGCTGAATCACATATAATGATATACTCCTCTTTACTACCCCTCTTGTTCACACCATACCTCCTTACCTTGTATGAAAACCAGTATCTTACGGGATTTCAGTTCCCAAAAGGCCATACTATCACCCCAGCTGTAAATGCTTCCACCTTCAGCCATACTTACAGTACCAGATCCTATACAACATCTTGTTCAGTCTATCAACATCTCAACCCCAGGCACATTAGCTCTAGATCCAAACACTACCACAAACTAATAAACAAATTCCTGAAGTTCATCACCAAGTATAGACTCAACCTAATACTTGGTGGTGATATTCACCCTAACCCTGGCCCACTCACTTCAGATACACATACCCCCTCTACTTGTAATCTAAGCTACAAACCTACAATTTATAGGCCAACTAACTCTCTCCTAGTCTGTCATCTCAATATTAGAAGCATTAATAACAAGGTACATGAATTGCATGCACTTCTGGATGTCCACTCTGAGATTCTCTGTTTATCTGAAACCTGGTTAAAACCTAACACCAAAGACAATGAAGTGTTACCACCTGGGTACAACATACACAGGCTGGATCGTGCTTCGAGGAAGGGGGGTGGGGTAGCTGTACTCTATAAATCTGAGTTGAATGTCACCATAGATGTAATACAACCTCCTCAGATTAATAACTCTGAGATTCTTGCCACCAAATTGCAACTTAAAAATAAATGCATTAATATCATCTGTATGTACATTCCCCCAGGTAACAATATATCTACATTTGAAGAGATCCTGCACTGGTTATCATGTCACTACCCCCAAGAAACCCTACTACTTGGAGACTTTAACATAGACTGGGGCACCTGTTCCTTAGAATCCCCAACCACCCATATTAACCTGCATGCATTTACACAAATCATATACACCCCTACCAGGATAGGTAAATCCAACCAAAAAGAAAGTATACTTGACTGGGTACTCATAAACAGTCACCCCCAACTGTACACCTCTGGTACCCTCCTTAATGGCCTAAGCGATCACCTTCCCACATATGTAATTAAGCACAAAACCATTAATTCCCAACAACCCTTACTCAGAAAGGTTAGAAACAATAAAAACGTTGACCCTGCCAAATTCCAACAAGAACTAAACTCATGTAATTGGTCTATTCTAAAACACCTCCACTTAGAGGAAGCAGTAGCATACTTTAACAACAAATTCCTTGAGATCCTTGATTTGCATGCACCTGTTCGTTCAAAGAGAACCAAGGCAAAAACTGCACCATGGCTTTCTATAGAGTCTAAACTCAAAATTACCATTAGAAACAAAGCATGGGCTTTATGGTGTTCTTCTAAAGACCCTCAAGATCACATTAAATACAGGCAATCCAGGAACGAAACCAAAAAATCAATTTTACAAGACAAAAAACAATACTACTGTAATTTACAGACAGTAAATCAAAATAACCCCCAGAAGTTTTGGGCAGGTTTAACTAATCTACTACATCCTGGACAAACTTCAACCCCAATCCCTGCTGCTACTATTGATAAAACCCCTGAAGATGTTTCTGATAGTTTTAACCAATTCTTTACTGAGACAATTCAAGCCCTAGCTAGCCAACTACATCCTAGCTCCCCTGGTCCTGAAAGTAGCACCCCTAGACACCTACTTGCCTTCAGCTTCCAACCAGTCACTACTTCACTTATCCGTACCTTGATCAAAAAATTAAAACCCACTACACTTTCTGCTGATCAACTCCCTGCCAAGTACCTACAAAATCAGCTGATGCTATTGCTTACCCCGTCTCAATACTAATCAATCAAACCATAGTAGAAGCTAAAATTCCCACCATCTGGAAAATATCCTATGTAATCCCACTTCACAAAGGAGGCAGCTCTACTGAATTCTCCAATTATAGGCCAATAGCTATACTCTCTCCACTTGCAAAGATTATGGAAAAATGTATTCATAGACAATTCATGCACCACCTAATCCAAAATCGCCTTATGGCAGACACTCAGCATGGCTTCCGTCCTCATCGCAGCACTACTTCAGCCCTCCTAGCCTTTACTAACACCATAAACCATAATCGCAACAATAATTATATATCCTCAGCCCTCTTTTTGGATCTTTCCAAGGCATTCGATATGGTTGATCACCAACTTTTAATCCACACCCTGCAAACATTCTGTCTAGATACTGGAGCCCTCCAATGGTTTCAATCCTACCTGAATGGTCGACAGCAGGCTGTCCTCTGGCAGAACAAACTCTCTAACCTTCTACCTAACACCCTCAGAGTACAACAAGGCTCTATGCTAGGGCCCTTGCTGTTCTCCATCTTCATTAACGACCTTTATACTGTCATTCCAAAAGTCAGCTGTATCCAATATGCTGATGACTCTACTCTGATTTGGTCAGCCACATCTCCAGCAGAGTTATGGTCAGCTACCCAGACCACCTTTAATACAATAGAAAACTGGCTTTCTGAACATCATCTGATCCTAAATCCCAAAAAAACTAAAATGCTGTTATTTTCACCAACACATAGGTCTGCCGCTTTTACCTTTACCATAAAATCAAATGATGGCACAATAATCTCCCCTGACCCATCTACAAAACTATTAGGTGTCATCATAGACAATAATCTCAAATTTGACCTACATGTTAACCAAACTATCAAAACCATCAATAAAAAACTAGGGTCACTTTACAGAATAAAAGCCTTCCTAACCCCTCCAGCTAAAATTCCATAGCTCGCTCTCACCTTCTTTCAACCCTTCTGTATGCATCCCCTCTACTCTCAAATTTGAACAAGACTGTCCTTAACAAACTCTCAGTTTGCTCCAACCACATTGCCAGGTTTGCCACTGGGCTGCCTTTTAGGACACATCATTGCATCAATCTAAATCAGCTTGGTTGGCTTGAACTACCTAGCCTAATCCAGTATAACCAACTGATTATGGCCTATAAAATCCTCTATAATCCGGACAATACTCCTGCACTTAAAAATATTATCACCCCCTATAACAATCCTAGATCGCTTCGATCCTCTAACAAACTACTAATTCAGACTAGCAAAATTAATAACACAGCCGGTGATTCTCTCTTTGCAAACTCTGTAAATAGATCCTGGAACTCACTTCCAGCTGATATTACCTTACTTTCCACCTTAGGTCAATTTAAAACTAGACTCAAACAACATTTGTCACTTAACTGGCTATGTCAATGTATCAAGCCTGGCTAACTCGAATGTGTAAAAATCTGTTAACCAGTTTACTGTGTAATTTAATTTAATCCTGACTTGTGCTCAGGACTAACTTTAACCTGTGGAACTTGTTTAACTTGCTTACTTATGTAATCTCTGTAAATAATCTGTTTGTAATATGTAATGCTGGTACTATGTAATGCTGTATCTGCTTACCCTTGGAGCTTTTCTCCCCAGGCCTCCGCTGAAAATGGACATGTATCCAGTCGGACTATCCCGGTCAACAAATGTAAAATAAATAAATAAATAAATAAATGTTACTTTGTTGCATTAACACCTTAGTAGTTATATTTTCTTGAGTAAAAGTATTAATTACATTATCTGTCTCCAAAAGTGGTGTGTTATTTTTTTATATCTTTATAGTAGTTTTTGAACACTTCTAATATACCCATTAAGATAGATGTACTCTTAACTGAAACATCACTTTTAAATTGAATCTCATTAATAAGATTTTGACTGTTTATTTTTTGGATCTTACTGCTATTTTATGTAGATATTTGGGATTTACAGCATAAGATTGTAATTTCAATTTTCCAGGTTTATAGTTACCTTATGATTCAGACCTTTTAAGTATTTTTGTTTTAATTTAGTAATTTCATTATGTGCCACTTTGTTATTTGGTTTTGCATCCATTTTTATTTTGTCTATTTTTTTTTTGTAAGTCTAAATGTTCTTTGTCCCTCTCTCTCCTTTTTTTAAGGTACCAATATTTTATTCTACCATATATAGAAACTTTAAAGGTGTCCCACAGTATAGTATCAGTCACTTCACTATTATCATTTATTTCCATAAACATGTCTATTTCTTTCAGTATCCATTCCCTAAAGTTTTTAACTTAGTTATGTAAGCAGGAATTCTCTGTAGAAATCTTAAATCATCTGTATGCGTAGTTAATGTAAAGTTTATAGCATTATGGTCTGAAAGTGGACAAGTCATTATAGATACGTCACTTATTTTTGAGCATATATTATTTGATACAAAGACCTTATCAATGTTTATTTGTGTACCAAACCGATATGAGTAGTGAGTACAGAATAAGGAATAATGTTCTCTTAGACCAGGTATATCTTTAAGTTTCATCTAGTTTGTAAAGTCATTTAACTTCTTGGCTTGAGATGTTAGTTTTATTTTACCATTTTTAGTAGTTTCATTGCCTGATAATAGGCAGTTAAAATCACCTATTGCTATAATTTCCCCTTTTGCATTTAAAGTAATCAGGTCCAGATATTTGTCAACATATTTAGTACTTAGTGCTGGTATCCAATATTTATTAATCAAAGTATAATACTTCCTATTGATTTCCAAAATAACCATGTTTAGCATCCCATCTTTATCTGAAATTGTGTCTATAATTCTTGACATAGTACAAGTATTTTTCTATAGAATAAGATGCCCCTTCTCTTAGTCTTAAACATGAATCAGTCAGAATGGTATACCCATTAAATGAGTATTTTTGTAGGTCTTTTTTTAATAGATGGGTTTCCTGTAAAAAGATGATCTGAGCTTTATGCATTTTGATATATTTAAGCAAACCAGCTCTTTTAACATTACTGTTCAAACCATTAATGTTTAGTGATAAACATTTATAACCCATTGACTATAATGTGTATGCTGTTAGTTACTGAAAGACCTTTCTTCCGCGTTGACTTGAAATCTATTGAAAACTTACTTATCATGGATGATAACGTGTATTAAGCACTACTTTCAAAAACCCAAAACTATTTACAAACACATAAATGAAACATAAAGTTTCTGGTTTAGTTAAAAACTTAACTAAATCATCCATCAACCACCACTCCAGCACCAAAAGATACAAATTATCCATCTCTGCTTAGAATATAGTATAAAAAAAAAGAAAAGCATTATGAAAGCAGCTAAAGAAATCTGGGTCCATGAAAGATACATTAACATGAGAGTGTCCAATATAACTGAAGCTATATGAATGTCACATATAATAATAGCACCTCTGATAAGTAGATATGTCAGACATATACATCAGATCAAAGTATGTATAAACATTAGAAGCTGAAGGTTAAAAAGATTGTCAATATTTCCAAGACTTTTCAAGAAACATCAGATGTTTTAACCATTTCGTCAGTCATTTATCTGACATTTTTCATGTAAGGATATGTTGAATATATATATATATATATATATATATATATATATATATATATATATATATATAAAACTTATTAAAAAAAAAGCCTCACACCCCTCTGTGTAGTTACTAAAGGTTTAATTATGTAACATAAGTGCGATGTTAATATGCATAATGAGTTTTCTAATTCAGCTCCTAGTTCATTTGATGTCATTTAGTTACTTAAAGTGTCACCGAATATGCAGAATGTATGCAGCTATCAAAAACATAGGTATTTTCAAAGGAGTTAAACACTTTTAACAGAACTAATTATTTACCATTTAAAGTATCTAAATGAAAGATAACAGAATTTTAAGAGAAATGAATTCTAAATACAGCCATATAACAAGTTCAGAAGGACAAGTGATGACATTGTTTCCTCAAGCTGCAGCTTCATAAACCTGTTAAAAAGTATCTAAATAGGCTCATGCACAGCAGAGGTTGTCTCTAGTCAGGAAAAAATGGATTTTTGGTGGGAAATCAAATCTTGAAGCTTTTAGAGATTACAGAAAGCAAAAAAAAAATAAAACACTCAAGCTGCCTTGTCAGTGCATGTCATGAATCTCCACAATGAGAACAGTCCCACAAACCACCAGTTTCCTCACAAAACATCAACATCATGAAAAGAGTAACCCTTTTATATAAAAAACAGCTATTTAGAAGTAACAACAGCTGCCTCAAATCAGAAATCATTTTATAACATTTCAATCATTTACCCACCAATTAACCAGACCAGAGGAAAAAAAAGATCCTAAGATATATATATATATATATATATATATATATATATATATATATATTAAACTTATATTTAGTCATCTATAAAGCACCATTAATGTACTGTATTAATGTTTATATGCGTCTAAACAAACAGTCTAAAACATCTAGTTAGAAACACTAAAACAGTAATCAGAAACATATTGTTACCCCACCAGTGACCCACTAGAAAAAATGCACCTTGGTATTAAGTTAAATTATACTATTACTGAAGAATTAGAAGACATATATCATTTGTAGTTATTTAAAAGGGAAAGGTATGTAAAGTGTGGGAAAAAGAGAGAAAAGCAACATTAGTAACAAAAAGTCAAGATGTGCCATGCTGATAGACTCCTACCCAAGAAGACTGAATGTTGTAATTAAATCAAAAGTTGCTTCAACAAAATATTAGTTTTAGGGTGTGCACACACAACAAAGTTTTAGTTTAAGGGTGTGCACACTTATGCAACCAGCGTATTGTACATTTTTTATATTTTCTCCTAACAGATTTGTTTGTCTTTCAATTGAATTTTTTTTATATCACAAAAAAAACTGTCATTTTAACAGGGGTGTGTAAACTTTTTATATCCACTGTATATCTCTAATGGACCCAGTCAGCCTGTAAATGGCTCATATCACAGGGCCCTGCTTGTAAATTGTTCGTCCTCCAAACCCTTCTTACACTTATAAAGAGCGGCCAAATTTGTCTTAGATTTGGGAAGTATGACTAGGCTTAAAAAGGCCCTTGTAGTTGTTAGCCTAGTACACACATGTGAACCTATGGTTAATATAGTTTGGAACTGTATATCAGCAGTGTTTAAATGCATTGCTGAGCTATGCACACATAAATGTCCATTATCATGCTATTTCAATTTGGTATATTAGTCTTCCTTTATTACTCTATGTATTATTCTGTTTTCTATCCTTTTCATTGTCTTGCTATGTAAATATTTTAATGACTGTTTTTCCTGCCTTTTTTGGCACTGGCCATACCTGAAATGGATGTTAAGACCAGTGTGTACCAAGTCAGTTAACTCACAGTAAATATACACAGACATACATAGACAGAAATATTGTAAAACATACATTTACAGGGAGGTGTACTCCAAATAAGTGGTACAACTCTGTTCACAAAGTAAGTTTGAAAAATCTTCACAGCAGAAAACAAATATGATGCACTTATAACATATACAAATAGCGAGTAAAACACAAGTAAGCCTTCCCACAGGAGCTCTACTGCATACAAGCCAGAAACCTGAACATGCATGCAAAGTGTGTTTCTGTTTGCATCTACATGTATGAGCATATTTGCATTTGTGTGTTTTGGGGGGCACAGCTATAACTACATATACAGCCTTCCTAAAGTAGAAGGTGCCATGGTAGGCTGAAAGGTTAACAGTATGACCAGGAAATACCTTACAAATGAAATGTTCACCAGAAACAGCTGAAGTCCTATCCATCGGGTCTGTATTAGATCACTGAATGCTTAAAAAAAGTGAACAGTGATTAATTGACCCTATGTAAGCAAAAGCCTACAATTTCAAACTGTCAGAATAGCGATTTTTTTCCTAAGGAAAAAAATTCGCTGTTCCAACAACAAAAAAAAACACTTTAAACATTACATTAAGTGGGGGGCTTTGCCCCTCACACCCCCCTACTTAAATATACCAACTCTGAGACTGCACTGCAGTGCCAAAAATGGCAATGTAATGAAGTCGCCTAGCGAATTCTTTCCCAGGGAAAGAATTCGCTTAAAACCTGATATTTTGCCATTTCAGGCTTTTGAGTTCGACCAAGACGCATTCAAAATAATTCATCTTTGGTCTTCTAATAGGGAACCTAGCCATCATATGAATGCATTGGTCTAGCTCGCAGGTTTGTCTGGTACCACTCATGAACATTCAACATAGCATGATCACAAATCATCCGTTTAGACTTTCCTCATTCAAGTCACCACGCAAATACTACTTCAAAGGACTTTGTAATGGAACATCCAAAGAAGTCGGTCTCAGATAACTTGATGGTCACCATCACCTCCTACTGATTTGTGCATCAGTAGAATGAGGATTTACTTTTCCATTATTTTAGAGAGTATCTTTGCTTGTGTGTGGTCCAATTTGATGATAGCCAACTCATGGAAAACAGACTTCTTCTTCTTCTTCTGGCTGCTCCCATTAGGGGTCGCCACAGCAGATCAACTGTTTCCATTTCTTCCTGTCCTCTGCATCTTGCTCTGTCACACCAACCACCTGCATGTCCTCTCTCACCACATCCATAAACCTTATCTTAGGCCTTCCTCTTTTCCTGTTACCTGGCAGCTTCATCCTTAGCATCTTTTTCCCAATATACTCTGCATCCCTCCTCAGCACATGTCCAGACCAACGTAATCTTGCCTCTCTGGCTTTGTCTCCAAACCTTCCAACCTGGGCTGACCCTCTAATATACTTATTCCTAATCCTGTCCATCCTCGTCACACCCAGTCAAATCTTAACATCTTCAACTCTGCCACGTCAAGCTCTGACTCCTGCCTTTTTGTCAATGCCACTATCTCCAACCCATATAACATAGCTGGTCTCACTACCCTCTTGTAGACCTTCCCTTTCATTCTTACTGGGACTCGTCTGTCACAAATCACTCCTGACACTCTTCTCCACCCACTCCATCCTGCCTGTACTCTCTTCTTCACCTCTCTTCCACACTCATCATTACTCTGAACTGTTGATCCCAAGTACTTAAACTCATGCACCTTCACCACCTCTACTCCCTGCATCCTCACGCTTCCTCTATCCTCCCTCTCATTCACACACATATATTCTGTCTGCTGACCTTCATTCCTCTTCTCTCTAGAGCATATCTCCACCTCTCCAGGGTCTCCTCCACCTGTTCCCTACTCTCACTACAGATCACAATGTCATCTGCAAACATCATAGTCCACGGAGACTCCTGTCTGATCTTGTCTGTCAACCTGTCCATCACCATTGCAAATAAGAAAGGGCTCAGAGCTGATCCTTGATGTAATCCCACCTCCACCTTAAACGCATCCATCAATCCCACCACAGACCTCACTGCTGTCACACTACCCTCGTACATATCCTGTACCACACTTACATACTTCTCTGACAATCCCAACTTCTTCATACAATACCACAACTCCTCTCTATGCACCCTACTTGTCATATGCTTTCTCTACATCCGCAAAGACACAATGCAACTCTTTCTGACCTTCTCTGTACTTCTCCATCAACACTCTCAAAGCAAACATCGCATCTGTAGTGCTCTTTTCTGGCATGAAACCATACTGCTGATCACAAATCATCACCTCCCTTCATAACCTAGCTTCCACTACTCTTTCCCATAACTTCATGCTGTGACTGATCAGTTTAATCCCTCTGTAGTTACTACAGCTCTGCACATCACCCTTATTCTTAAAAATCGGTACCAAAACACTTTTTCTCCATTCCTCAGGCATCCTCTCACTTTCCAAGATTTCATTAAACGATCTAGTTAAAAACTTAACTGCCATTTCACCTAAACACCTCCAAGCTTCCACAGGTATGTCATCTGGACCAACAGCCTTTCCATTCTTCATCCTCTTCATAGCTATCCTTACTTCCTCCTTGCTAATCCACTGCACTTCATGATTCACTATCCGCACATCATCCAACCTTCTCTCCCTCTCATTCTCTTCATTCATCAACCCCTCAAAGTACTCTTTCCATTTGCTCAACACAATCCCCAGGCTTGTGAGTACGTTTCCCTCATTAACCTTTATCACCCTTACCTGCTGCACATCGTTACTAGTTCGGTCCCTCTATCTAGCCAATCGGTACAGGTCCTTTTCTCCCTCCTTGAAGTCCAACCTTTTATACAACTCTCCATACGCCTTATCCTTAGCCTTCGCCACCTCTCCCTTTGCCATGCACCTCATCTCCTTATACTCGTTTACTTTCTTCATCTCTGACAATCCCACTTCTTCTTCGCCAACCTCTTTCTCTGTATACTCTCCTGTACTTCCTCATTCCACCACCAGGTCTCCTTGTCCTCCTTCCAACAGACTCATATAGTTTAATTTGCTGACAAGACAGACCCATCAACAAACAAATAAACAAGTTAAGATTCTACATCTTGTTAGCTAAATCACCCACATGCTACAAATCATGAAAATATTCATTTTCCTGAGTTGCAAGCCCCCTGCATCTCTCTCATAGGGAACTGCCTCTTCCACACCCTCTGTTACTTTTATATATAGTAACTATCATATTGCAATGCCATGGAAAAAGGGAAAAGTCATACCACTGTACAGAGAACTATTTCCATTAATCTGTAACATCAGTCAATTAAGCTCGACTCAATACACTTAAATGGTTAATCAGAAGACCATTTGGTAAGAAAAAGTCAATAACATAGTTCTTATCCCCTTTTTTTTCATAAAGATTCTGGAATCTACAAAAAGGAATGGAATGCCCTGTACTCCTGCTTTATGTCATTTTTTGGCAGCAGTATAAGTATTCTCTGGATATGATTTTGAAGGTATCTAGTTTATTTACACTGGAAAAAGATTTGATAATTTTCTAATTTTGTGCAGCTGAACTATATATATCCAATGTATTTGTTGCCACTATGAACTTGTGAGAATGGAGAGTACATTATAAACCCCCTCATTTACAAGGTCTGCTGCTGCAGATGTTCTACAGTTAGTTAATGGCAGATGAGTCATACATATGCAGAGCTACTGGTTTGGGGTTCTGAATCATAAATACTCTGAGTTACTGCATAATCAGCCATGTCCCCTGCTCCTCCTGTTCTTTTTTTTTTTTTTCTCAAAGCTGCAACCCTCATCACTAGTGAAATACATTGCATTCATACATAATGGAATATCACATCTCTAATATGGCTAGCATTGTCGCTGTCCAACAAATCCACTCTTTATAATTAAATATTTAAAGCCTCCATCCAGTCAGGGGCCCGACGGGGAGGACAAATAACTTGTATGATGACTACTAGGCTAGTTTAGCTTTCTGAAGCAATATTTCCTAAAACAAAACTCAGTGAAAATGTTTCTACTGAAAACACATATGACTGAACATCGTTATGTGGAAGTGCATTATACTGATAATAATAATAATAAAGAAAAAGTACAATATTTGCATACAATATGTATGTTATGTAGAGGCAATTCCACTGCACACCGATGAATTTGGGTGATTTACTACCTCATCCCTATTACTTATTTTTCTAATTCCAAGTTGTTCATAAGTTTGAAAATCAGCAAGATTTGTTATGTGCAATTACATAAATGTACTTCTTTCAAACTACACTGCTGTGTGCAGTTTGTGAGGTGACATCTCATCCTTACTGGAGATTGCAATGGATTTGCCACCTGCATAATGCAATATTTTTGTATTTCATTTTAAACATCATACTAGTTTGCTGCAGAATAAATATCAAATTCATCCACTCGGTTTAAATGAGTTACTTTCTTTGATCCCAGTGCTTAAAGAAAAGGCAAAGATATTATAACTAAAATAAATGCACATATAAAATGTACTTATTCAACTGCCACATGACATATAAACAATTATTTGTTTAATATTTAAGACATTTTGGACATTTTTTTTCTATTTATTAGTCTACATTTTTTTACATTTTCTAGAAAACAATGTTGTGGTTTAAGAGACTTTTTATGCAGTTTTTTTATGCAGTGATTTTGAGTTGTTTATTTTAAATTGCAGTTACTAATTACCGTTTTATGTTTTTAAATTGGTTTATTGTTTTTACTAGTCCTTTCAACTTATTGGACTAAGTTAATATTACTAAATAGCTCGTTTAACTTTCTCAGTTTTTTCTACAATACCTTTAAACATGCAGGAGTTGCAAGATAAGTTGATCGTTTTTAAATGGTTATTGGCTAAGAATGTTTAACAATCCTTCGGTTCATTCAGTATAAAAAACCTTATGATCATTGTTTATTATTCTGAAGAAGTCCATTCCTGGGTGTGGAAGAAAAGCTAAAGTTGTAATTTTAAATCTTAAATAAATCATTTGTTTACACTACTTCTCAGATTACTAGTCTGTGGCTGATTATTGGGTTCCCATTCTAGAGTTGGCAGCTGCCTTTTCTGGTTATTTGGTGTTGTGAAGATTCATTGGAATGAAAGTTCAGATCCAGGCCTGCATACAAATATTTCATGTGTACCAAGAAAAAGGTTGTAGTGTTTTTTTTTTTTTTTTTATGCCAGTGTTTGCACAGTGAGCAGCTTAGCACAAACAAGGGAAATGGAGAAACACAAAGAATGCCAGGTGTAGCTGTGCATATCTTCTTTGTGCAATGCATAGTAGTGCGTAGTCCTGGACTACTGATCCACATGGAAAGCAGATACAACACATGTAGACAGGGCGTAAACAGTGTAAAGGTCAAAAATTATACATTGTTGCAATTTTTGCTTCCTATCAAACAACAATGCAAAGCGACATTGCACGGCAGTTAGAAAGGATCCCCAACACCTGCAGCCATCGAACACCAGCAGACTGGATGCAGACCATCAATAATTTAAAATGGATACATTGTAATAATTCTGTTGGGCACCAAGCAAACATGCTAAGTGGTGTTGTGCTGCCATTAACACAAAAAAATTAAGAATGAATAGGGAATTATGCAACTGCCATTTAACTATTCCTGTGGCAGCAGGTGTATGTATAGGGCTGTAATGCAGATGGTCCTGGGTTCAAAAACAGGAAGTGAAACATATTTTTACTGCTGTAATAGTCCAGTTTATAGCAATGAACAGAAAAATATACAAGTGCTATTTCAGCATTCTTGTGGTGACAGGTGTAAGTGTAAGGCTGCCATACACATGACCCTGAGTTCTAATACAGGACATTCCAGACATGTTTTACTGATGTTCCATTAAACATTATATATTCAATACAACTTATAAGACTTTAGATAGTGGGGCTTATATGAATTATATGTATGAGGGATAAGACAGCCTTATTGTGATTTCATATGGATGACTGGGGGTATACTGTCTACTGCATTTCTATAAGTATAATTCTGCTATGTAGACTTGGATAGCCTTCACACTTAAATAAGACACATGCACAATGAATCTATATACAAGAACCTTAACAGGGCACACACATACATGGTTAACACCTCAAACTGTCAGCAGTATTTATGAATGATTCATGACCATGTCTGACCAGCACTTCTTCTGTGACAAAGATGGAAAATCACTGCTGCGGAAGAAAATATTTTGTCCCTTATGCATAGGTTTGAATCCCACACCTTAAAAATTAATTTTATTATTCTATAAAGGCAAAACAAAAATGTGTCAGATCAGTGAATTTATGCCCCCAGTGCATGTCTGCACAGTTAACTTATCTAACAGTTACAGCAGTAGACACCGCTCAAACTAATATCAAGTGACAGATTCACCTTCCAGTTTCAAAAATTTATTTCCTCCCTGCTTGGCACTGCTGCTCTCTGCTTACCATGACTCAAAGGGGGTTGGCTTCATTTCTTGGGTTTGTGCACTACCAGTAAATACAATAACAGGAATTGGTGGGAAATCATTTGCTATTGCTCTACTGTTGGTATTAGACATATCTGGCATTAGAGATGAAGGTGCCCATTTTAGGGCACAGAGGTGGGATGTCCAAGAGTCCAGTATATTGATTGGACTCCTGGTAAAGTTCCACAGCAAAAGTCATCTGCAGAGGGACTATTCTGGCTCCCAGTATAAGCCTGAGGCTTGAAGTAGTTTGGCTCAGGCTGTATCTAGTGCAACTGGGATCTCATTCACTGCAGAACAGTGTAGGAATCACTTCAATGACCTAAAAAGGCAAAAGATGGATACTCTCAACCAGTGGTTGACTGAGCTTCAAACTGGTGACATCCCACAGTTGTGTAAGTATACTAATAAAGAGAATTTTAATACATAGAAAGCTAAATACAGGCAGAACTGGTACGCATAATGCTCTCCTGTTCTTTTCTTTTCTTTTCACAGCTAATGCCAACATAGAGTTGAATCAGCAAGCTCATGCTGAACATCTGGAGAGGCTGTGGGAAACATGTGGCATGTATGCAGCAGAACATAAGTATTGTAGGTTTAAAAGTTAATGATATATTTGTGTATTCTATACAGTACTAGTGAAGTGAGCATGCATATCCTAACTGTAAAAGCAAGGATACATACATACGTCTGTAGCACAAACCAACTTTACTTGTCAAGTACAAGACTGTAGTCAGAGATTATGGGTTCAAATACCATGAGTAGCAACTATACAATACTGCATTTCCTTCTTAACTTTCCGTAAACTAAACTAAACAAGTGGCATAGATACCCTGCTGTTAAATGTTATCAGTGCACTTGGACCAAGCATATGTGCAATACATGCACATTGCAAAGATTATTTTGAGCAATCCATAATTATAGTCTGTAGTTGATAGGACAGATACTTAAATATAATAGTTCAGATAAAACAGTTTTATAATTTTGATGATGGTACTAATTTTATCTCTTTTTTTCTCTCACCCCAACCCTTATCTTTTTTTTTTTTTATTTTCTATTATGTGTCATCAAAATGTCTCCATGTCATACATCAATAACAAATCATTAAATGCTTCACAGCACAGCAAGGTAGGCCAGCGCTAGAGGGTCAGACTGCCCCCACTCCCCCCACTCCAGCACCGATGCCCAGCACATCTGGGACCTAACCTAGCAGCACTATATCTGCTGGCCCTGTACTACATGCTCCCTCAGGTAGTACTGCCCTAGCAGCTAGTGCTATGGTACCCTCTGGGTGTAGTGGCACAGGTGGGGATTTCATCACCCCTCCTGGAGATGCCAGGGTTGGTGTGTAGGGTTGTGCACCACACCATTGGTGTATGTGGGTCTATATTAGGATGTCAAAATATCAAAAAATCGAAGGCTCTTACATCAACATTGAATAACCAAAACTACTGAATGTCAAACAGCCAGAACAGCATTTTTTTTCCCAGGGAAAAAAATTGCTGGGCCATTGTCAGGCCATTTCCTCCAATGTAGTGCAATCTTTGAGCTGGTATATTTAAGTAGGGGGGTATGAGGGGCACAGCATTCACATTGGGGGTGTGGGTGGCAAAGCCCCCCACTTTATTTTTTTTTTTTGTTGTTGGCCTAGCATCCCTCCCTAGCTACTACCTTTGAAATGTATGAACCAGAATGACTTCTAAGATCTAATTCCCAAAAACTAATTAAATTGCACAAAACCACACATCCAGCTGGGAATCACCTAATATCCTTCTCTCTTGCACGCCTCTGGAATTCTCTACCATCTCCTATCTGCATCACCAGCGGTCTCCCCTCATTTAAAACCTTGCTGCACTCACACCTAACTTCACAATGGAAGTGCTCCTGTTCCCATCCTACCTAATCCTTCTAATACCACTTCCTACTCTCCTATAACTAAATACGCCATCACTGCCTCCTATAATTCCACAACTCTGTTGAACTATTTGACCAACTATTGACAGCTACCCTATGCTGCTACTTTTGTGTAAAACAAAGTGTTTTTTATTGCTGTTTTACAAACTATACTGATGTATTCTATCATTGTTAATTTATTTTTATTTATTTATTTTACATTTGTTAACCGGGCTAGTCCAACTGGATACATGTCCATTTTCAGTGGAGGCCCGAGGAGAAAAGCTCCGCTAAAATAGTACTAATGCAACAGAATAATACAATGCAACTAAGTAATTATACAATGCAACTAGAGAAATTAAACCAACAGAAAATTATAAAGAAAATAACACAATAGTAATTCACAATGAGCAATATATCATAGAAAAAAAAAACTTTACAGAATAGTAGCAAATTGCTAGTTTACAGTGTTGAACGAAAAAACAGGCTTAAAAGTATTTACACAAAGAATAATAGTAACACAGGAATGGATGAAAAACTCACAGGGTGTGAGGTCATTTGATTTAAATAAGGTAGAATAGAAGGCTAAAAAGTATTTAGACAAAGAATGAAAATAACACAGAGATGGTTGGTAAAACACAGGATGTGAGGTCATTTAATATGAAGTAGGGTTGAAAAGAAGAAAAATTCTGGTATTAAACATTAGTTGCTGAAGAGAAACAAGAAGTCTGGAATTAGTAAGTAAGCTGTGGGGAGGTAACAGAGTCAGTAGAAGGTGAGAATTATTAGTCAGGATTGTTGCAAGAACATAGCCAGTGGTTGGATAGGAAGAGTTTTAGGTTGGTTTTAAAAAGTTGAAGTGATGTTAGGGAAGTGAGATGTTGCGGTAGTTGATTCCATATTTTACCAACTGAGTTAGAAAATATGGAATTACCTGCTAGGTTATTTGATAAGAAGGTGTGGAATAATATTTTGTTTGAGGAGCGTAGGTTCCTCAGGTTATGATATGGTTTAATAAGGGTGGAGAGCATTGGAGTGTAATCAGGGTGATAAAGGGCATTATGTGCAATAGTAAGTTGATTAAGATGAATTAGATGGGGTAATTCAAGCCAGCCTAGTTTTTTGAGATTTAGACAATGATGGGTTCTGTAAGGAGAGTTAGCAGCAAATCTGGCAATATTATTATATGCTGTTGCAAGTTTATTAAGATTATTCTTAGTAAGATTGGTAAATATGGGGGAGGCATATAGTAGGGTAGAGATTAAGTGGGTTCTAGCGATTGTAGTTCTGGCTTCTGGAGTTAAGAAAGGTTTGATTCTGTAGAGCGAGCCTAGTTTTCTGTTAGTAGATTTTATTATGGTGTTGATGTGAGTGTCAAATTTTAATTGATTGTCAATTGTGACACCTAAGAGTTTAGTGGTCTGGTCAGAAGAGATAAGGGTACCGTTACTGGATAAAAGAGTAAAATCAAGGGAAGGAGACAGGTGAGTTGGTGAAAAAAGCAGTAGTTTAGTTTTTTTGGGGTTGAGGAGGAGACAGTGATTAGAAAACCATTGTTCAGTAGTCGAGAAGGTTTTTTGAGTGAGAGAATGAAGTTCAGACTGTGAGGAGGCTGAGCAGATAATCGTAGTGTCGTCTGCATATTGAATACATGTTGATAGAGGAGTAGTTAGATGAAGGTCATTTATAGAAATAGAGAATAGTAGAGGACCTAATATAGAGCCTTGGGGGACTCCTATGGAGGTGGGGAGGAGATCTGAGAGATGGTTGCGCCACAGAACTGCCTGTTTACGGTTATCCAGATAGGATGTAAACCAGTTTAAGCTGGAATTATCTAGAGAGAGGGACTTTAAGCGATGGAGGAGGAGTTGGTGATTGACCATGTCGAAGGCCTTAGACAGGTCTACAAAGAAAGCTGAGGAAGGGGTATTATTGTTGCGATTGTTGTTAATAGAGTCAATAAAGGATAGTAAGGCAGTAGTTGTACTATGAAATGGTCGAAAACCATGTTGTGATGCTTTCTATTTTCGTTGTAAAGTTTGTTTATGGCAGGGAACCACCAGATTGTCTTCCTTTTTTTGGATGAGAGCATCTTGGTTCTATATGGGATGGCACAACTCATGCATGAGTGGATGTGCTCGTACAGTGCCTTAGTGTAGGATTCAGCAGTTGAACTTTCAGTTCCCATTTGCATGGGTGTCATGAAGTTTGTCACTTCTATCTTGAGTAGCATGAAGTTGGCTTTGGAGACGTTTTTTATGGAGGTTTCCTTACTGGGGGTGGGGGTGGGATGTGGATGTTAAGGGTGATTAGCTTATGGTCAGACCTGACTAATGAGGGGGTGACCATATGTGTGGAGCATCGATTTCCCATGTTGGTAATGACCAGGTCTAGGATATTGGAGCCCCTGCTAAGACTATGGATTAGCTGATCCAGGGCATTGGAATTTATGAATTCCAAGAACCGTTGGGCAAAGGTGTTGGTACATGAGTAGTTTTCCCAGTTAATGCCAGGATAGGTAAAATCACCCAGTATTAGGGTGTTTGGTTCTATCTTAATATTTTCCAGTATGTTTAGAAAGGTGTAGTGAGAATCTTGGGGTATGGTGGGAGATCTGTAGCAAGCTACAATTTGGTCAAATTAGTCTATATTTTTACTTTTTCTAGAAAACAATGTTGTGGTTTAAGATACTTTTTTATGCAGTTTTTTATGCAGTGATTTTGAGTTGTTTATTTTAAATTGCAGTTACTAATTACTGTTTATGTTTTTTAAATTGGTTTATTGTTTTTACTAGTCCTTTTAACTTATTGGAATAAGTTAATATTACAAAATAGCTCATTTAACTTTCTCAGTTTTTTCTACAATACCTTTAAACATGCAGGAGTTGCAAGGTAAGTTGATTGTTTTTAAATGGTTATTGGCTAAGAATGTTTAACAATCCTTCATTTAATTCAGTATACACAACCTTATGATCTTTGTTTATTATTCTGAGGAAGTCCATTCCTGTTGGTGGAAGAAAAGCTAAAGTTGTAATTTTAAAGCTTAAATAAATAAATTTTTACACTACTTCTCAGATTACCAGTTTGTGGCTGATTATTGGTTTCCCATTCTAGAGTTGGCAGCTGCCTTTTCTGGTTATTTGGTGTTGTGAAGGTTCATTGGAGTGAAAGTTCAGATCCAGGCCTGCATACAGATATTTCATGTGTACCAAGAAAAAGGTTGTAGTGGTTTTTTTTTTTTGTTTTTTTTTTAATGCCAGTGTTTGCACAGTGAGCAGCTTAGCGCAAACAAGGGAAATGGAGAAACACAATGAATGCCAGGTGTAGCTGTGCTTATCTCCTTTGTGCGATGCCTAGTAGTGCGCAGTTCTGGACTACTGATCCACATGGAAAGCAGATAGAACACATGTAGAGAGGGCGTAAACAGCATAAAGGTCAAAAAGTATACATTGTTGCAATTTTTGCTTCCTATCAAACAACAATGCTAAGCGACATTGCACTGCAGTTAGAAAGGATCCCCAACACCTGCAGCCATTGAACACCAGCAGACAGGATGCAGACCATCAATAATTTAAAATGGATACATTGTATTAATTCTGTTGGGCACCAAGCAAACATGCTAAGTGGTGTTGTGCTGCGGTTAACACAAAAAAATTAAGAATGAATAGGTAATTATGCAACTGCCATTTAGCTATTCCTGTGGCAGCAGGTGTATGTATAGGGCTGTCATGTAGATGGTCCTGGGTTCAAATACAGGAAGTGAAACATATTTTTACTGTTGTAATACTCCAGTTTATAGCAATGAACAGAAAAATATACAAGTGCTATTTCAGCATTCTTGTGGTGACAGGTGTAAATGTGGAGCTGCCATACGCATGACCCTGGGTTCTAATACAGGACATTCCAGAAATTTTTACTGATGTTCCATTTAACATTATACATTCAATACAACTTATAAGACTTTAGATAGTGGGGCTTATATGAATTATATGTATGAGGGATAAGACAGCCTTATTGTGTTTTCATATGTATGACTGGGGGTATACTGTCTACTGCATTTCTGTAAGTATAATTCTGCTATGTGGACTTGGATGACCTTCACACTTAAATAAGACACATGTACAATGAATCTATATACAAGAACCTTAACAGGTCCCACACATACAAGGTTAACACCTCAAACTGTCAGCAGTATTTATGAATGATTCATGACTATTAATCTGACCAGCACTTCTTCTATGACAAAGATGGAAAATCACTGCTGTGGAAGAAAATATTTTGTCCCTTATGCATAGGTTTGACTCCCACACCTTAAAAATAAATTTTATCATTGTATAAAGGCAAAACAAAAATGTGTCAGGTCAGTGAATTTATGCCCCCAGTGCATGTTTGCACAGTTAACTTACCTAACAGTTACAGCAACAGACACCGCTCAAACTAATTTCAAGTGACAGATTCACCTTCCAGTTTCAACAATTGCTTTCCTCCCTGCTTGGCACTGCTGCTCTCTGCTTAACATCACTTAAAGGGGGGTTGGCTTAGTTTCTTAGGTTTGTGCACTACCAGTAAATACAATAACAGGAATTGGTGGGAAATAATTTGATATTGCTCTACTGTTGGTATTAGACATATCTGGCATTAGAGATGAAGGTGCCCATTTTAGGGCACAGAGGTGGGGTGTCCAAGAGTCCAGTATATTGATTGGATTCCTGGTAAAGTGCCACAACAAAAGGCATCTGCAGGGGGACTATTCTGGCTCCCAGTATAAGTCTGAGGCTTGGAGTAGTTTGTCTCAGGCTGTATCTAGTGCAACTGGGATCTCACTCACTGCAGAACAGTGTAGGAATCACTTCAATGACCTAAAAAGGTAAAAGATGGATACTCTCAACCAGTGGTTGACTGAGCTTCAAACTGGTGACATCCCACAGTTGTGTAAGTATACTAATAAAAAGAATTTTTAATACATAGAAAGCTAAATATAGCCAAGACTGATATGCATAATGCTCTCCTGTTTTTTCTTTTCTTTTTACAGCTAATGCCAACATAGAGTTGAATCAGCAAGCTCATGCTGAACATCTGGATAGGCTGTGGGAAACAAGTGTTATGTATGCAGCAGAATGGAAGTATTATTGTAGGTTTAAAAGTTAATGATATATTTTTGCATTCTATACAGTACTAGTGAAGTGAGCATGCATATCCTAACTGTAAAAGCAAGTATGCATACATACGTCTGTAGCACAAACCAACTTTAGCTGTCAAGTGTAAGACTGTAGTCAGAGATTATGGGTTCAAATACCATGAGTAGCAACTATGCAATACTGCATTTCCTTCTTAACATTACATAAATTAAACTAAACAAGTGGGATAGATACCCTGCTGTTAAATGTTATCAGTGTACTTGGACCAAGCATATGTGCAATACATGCACATTGCAAAGATTATTTTGAGCAATCCATAATTATAGTCTGTAGTTGATAGGACAGATACTTAAATATAATAGTTCAGATAAAATAGTTTTATAATTTTGATAGTGCATTGTATGTCATATATGATGATACTAATTTTATCTCTTTTTTCTCTCACCCCAACCCTTATCTTTTTTTTATTTTCTATTATGTGTCATCAAAATGTCTCCATGTCATACATCAATAACAAATCACTAAATGCTTCACAGCACAGCGAGGTAGGCCAGTGCTAGAGGGTCAGACTGCCCCCACTCCACCGGCTCCAGCACCGATGCCCAGCACATCTGGGACCGAACCTAGCAGCACTGAATCTGCTGCCCCTGCACTACCTGCTCCCTCAGGTAGTACTGCCCTAGCAGCTAGTGCTATGGTACCCTCTGGGAGTAGTGGCACAGGTGGGGATTTCATTACCCCTCCCGGAGATGCCAGAGTTGGCTTGTAGGGTTGTGCAGCACACCATTGGTGTATGTGGGTCTATATTAGGATGTCAAAATGTCAAAAAATCAAATGCTGTTACATCAACATGGAATAACCAAAACTACTGAATGTTGAACGGCCAGAACAGCAATTTTTTTCCCAGGGAAAAAAATTGCTGGGCCATTGTCAGGCCATTTCCTCCAATGTAGTGCAATCTTGCAGTTGGTATATTTAAGTAGTGGGTGTGAGGGGAACAGCATCCACATTGGGGGTGTGGGTGGTGAAGCCCCCCACTTTATTTATTTTTGTTGTTGTTGGCCTAGCATCCCTCCCTAGCTACTACCTTTGAAATGTATGAGCCAGAATGACTTCTAAGATCTAATTCCCAAAAACTAATTAAATTGCACAAAACCACACATCCAGCTGGGAATCACCTTATATCTTTTTCTCTTGCACGCCTCTGGAATTCTCTTCCATCTCCTATCCGCATCAATAGGAGTCTCTCCTCATTTAAAACCTTGCTGCACTCACACCTAACTTCACAATGGAAGTGCTCTTGTTCCCAACCTACTTAATCCTTTTAATATCACTTCTACTCTCCTAGAACTAAATATGCCATCACTGCCTCCTATAATTCCACAGCTCTATTGAACTATTTGACCAACCACTTAACAGTTACCTTATGCTGCTACTTTTGTGTAAAAAAAAGTGTTTTTTTATTTATTTATTTATTTTATTTTACATTTGTTGACCGGGCTAGTCTGGCTGGATACATGTCCATTTTCAGCAGAGGCCCGAGGAGAAAAGCTCCACTATAAACTAAGTACATTACAATTAGATAAAAATCTACTATTCTAAGATATAGTTACAATCAGAGAAATAGAAAAACAGAGGATTGAAAGGATAAATTCAAAGAAAATCAAGTTTACAATATGCAGATAATTAAATATCACACAATTGTGCAAAATGTACATACTTAAAACTCAACAGTAAAAGGAACAGAACTAATGTAGTGCAGAGATGAAAAAGAGTGGAGGAGACACAGTAAGAGAAACAGGTTAGTCAGGTGTACTACAGGAACAAAGCCAATGATTTTGGAAGTATCGTTTAATTTTCTGTTTGAAAAGTGGCAAGGATGTAGTCAGAGTTATGTCACATGGTAAGAGATTCCAACTTCTACCTATTGTGTTACTGAAAAGGGAATCACCTGCTGTGTTGTTTGCCTTTATAGATTTTGTCATGAGTTTACTAGATGAGCGAAGTGAGTTAAAATTGTTGTAAGGGATTAGAAGTTGTGAGAGTATAGGGGTATTGTCAGGTTGGTGTAATATATTGTGGGCAATAGTGAGTTGAGGAATTATAATGTGGTTTTGAACTTCAAGCCAGCCTAGTTGTTTTAGGTTTATACAATGATGGGTCCTATAGGGGCTACTAGTGGCGAAGCGAGCTATATTGTTATAGCAAGTAGCAGGTTTGTTAAGATTGGTTTTCTTTAGGTTTGTATAAATTGGGGAAGCGTATAGGAGGGTAGATAGAAGGTGAGATTGTGCAATCTTGGTTCTAGTTGTTGGGGTTAAGAAAGGTTTGATACGATATAGGGAACCTATTTTTCTGTTAACTAATCTGATGTTGTTGTTAATGTGCTGGTCGAAGGAGAGATTATTGTCAATGGTTATTCCTAAAAGTTTTGTAGTTGGATCAGGAGAGATGATAGTACCATTATTAGAGGAAATGGAGAAAGTTAAGGGGGGGAGACCGAGTGGTGGGGGTGAAGAGGAGTAGTTTTGTTTTTTTGGCATTTAATAGGAGAAATCATCTAGAAAACCAAGTTTCTACAGTATTAAAGGTAGTTTGGGTCAGTGAGATCAGCTCAGTAGAGGAAGGTGCTGAGCAGATAAGGGTAGAATCATCTGCGTATTGTATGCAGGTTGCTTGTGGGATTGAAGTCTGAAGATCATTGATAAAAAGGGAGAACAGGAGTGGACCAAGAATGGAGCCCTGGGGAACTCCGATGGAAATGGGTAAGAGTGAGGAGATATGGTTATCCCATATTACGGCTTGCTGTCTGTTGTTAAGATAAGATCTAAACCAATTTATGGCGAGTTTATCACAAGAGAGAGATTCAAGAATGTTTATTAGGAGAGAGTGGTTGACCATGTCGAAAGCTTTAGAGAGATCAATGAAAAGAGCGGAAGAGAGTGTATTGTTGTTTTGATTTTTGTTGATAGTATCTACAAAGGAAAGAAGGGCAGTTGTGGTACTGTGGTGAGGTCTAAAGCCATGCTGACAGGTTGCTATTATATTGTGAAGAGAGAGATAGTGAACAAGTTGCTGATGAATACATTTTTCCATGATTTTTGCAAGGGGTGAGAGAAGGGCAATTGGTCTAAAATTGGAGGTCAAGGAGTTACCACCTTTATGAAGTGGGATTATATAGGAGACTTTCCAGATGTCAGGGATAGTTCCTCTTGGATAGTTCTGTTTATAAGTAAGGATATAGGATATGCAATTTCTTTGGCAGCTTTCTGGAGGAAGAGAGAAGGAGCTTGTCAGCAGAAGGGGTGCAAGGTTTCAGTTTGAGAATGAGTTTGTAGATGAAAGAAGTAGATATAGGTTTTAGAGAGAAGTTGTAGGAGGAGTTAGCTATATTAGATGGAATATTAGGGTTGTTGGTGTTCATTTGTTTCGCTTAGGGATTGGATAGTTTCAGAGACAAAAGAGTTGAAAGCATTAGCAGTCTGGAGAGGGTTTCAGGGTCAGCATTAAGAGGGAAGGGTTTTGCAATTCCTGGGAAAGTAGTCTGTTTACTGATGATCAGAATTGTTTGGCATTGTTATGATGGGTGTCTTGAAGTTTACAGTAGAAATGTTTCTTGTCAGAGATTATTGATTTCTTAGCCTGATTTCTGAGCTGGCGGAAATGAACTAAATCAGGGTTTTGTTTAAGGCATCTCCATTTTGTCCATGCTTTGTTTCTAGTATGAATAAGTTTTTTAGTATTGTTGGCAAGCCATGGGGCTGTTTTGGTCTTTACTCTAATAGAACGTTCTGGAGCATGTGTATTCAGTATGGATAAGAAGGTAGTGTTAAAGACTGAGACTGCTTCTTGAAGGGGAAGTGATTTTAAGCAATTCCAATTACATGCTCTCAGTTCGGCTTGAAAATGTTCTAAGTTAAAATGTTTGGTAGAGCGAATTTGCCTTGTATTTGGAAGGTTCGTACATTCTGACTTTTGTCTGGTAATGTAGGTTAGGGAGTGGTCGCTGATATTGTCTGGCATAGTACCTACTTTATACTTTTTGTTGACTTTATTTGTGAGTATCCAGTCTAAAGTACTCTCTTTCTTATTGGGCTTATTGACTCTTGTAGTTGAGGTAATAGTTTGGGAAAAACCATGTAGGTTAATATGAGAGGAGGGATTATCAGCAATGATTGTGTTCCAATCAATGTTAACGTCACCTAGAATTATGGTTTCTTGGGGGTAGGTGGTAGAAACCCAGCTAAGATAGTCTTCTAATATTGGAATGTTGTTACCTGGGGGAAGATACAAGCAAATAATGTAAATTGCTTTTGTGGCATTAAGTTGTATTTTAATAATGATGGCTTCTATTTTGCTATCTTGGTTTGGATATGCTGGTTGAGTAGAGATGTTAAGTTGATTTTTGAAGAGTATTGCTACTCCACCACCCTTACGTTTTAAGCGGTCTTGTCTTACTATGTTATAACCTTGGGGTATAATCTCTGAGTCCTTTGTGCCTGGGTTTAGCCAGGTTTCAGAGAGGCAGAGAATATCAAAAGAGTGGATATCTAAGAGGGCATGGATGAAGGGTATTTTCTTATTTATGCTTTGAATGTTAAGGTGTCCTATGAGGAAGTTATTATTGAGGTTAGGTGAGCAGTTTTGAGGAGGAGGGGAGATAGGGCCAGGGTTGGGGTGGATGTCACCATCTTGTAGTGTTGGATTAGCTGGTTTAGTGGAATATTTGCTATTTTACAAATATTTATTTGTAAAATATATTTTTATTTGTAAAATATATAGCATATATTTGCTATTTTACAGATATTTATTATTGCTGTTTTACAAATGATACTGATGTATTCTATCATTGCTAACCTTCTATTATTATATTTACTTTGTATTCCTATGAGATAATCTGTAATGTAAATGTGCAATGTGTACTATGTATTCATATTTTTCTGGAGATTTTCTCCCCAGGACTCCATTGAAAACAGGCTCCTTGTGGCATTATTGGACTATCTTGGCAAACAAACTGCAAATAAATAAATTAATTAATTAAAATAATGTCAATCTAAGAACATTAGCTCTTTTGATGTTTTGACATCCTAATATAGACCCGGTGTACGCCTATGTCAGATGAAGAAGCTGGTCTCCCTTATGGTCCATAGCAGGAGAAGTTGTCAAGCATTCTAGCAGCCAGTGAGATAAGGGGATAGTGATGACGGTCCTGTGGGTGAGGACTAGATTCTCACCATCTTTATGTTTGACAGGCATGAGTTAATTTGTCCCTTCCCTCACCCTAATCATAGTGTCCACCAATCTTTTTTGTCCCTCACAATCACTGTGTCTTGTCTTGTTTGTTTATATTTGCTTACTCACCTACCCAAATTACCTGACCTAGAAATACCAACTTCCATTACCCAGCATTCCTCTCTTAGTGAATTAAAAATAAATGGTCACCTATCCCACAAAAAAATAAAATCATCCCATACATAGCTCTCCTTTTCACAAATGTATCTTCTTGACACACTTTGGTTCAATTGGCTATACAACATGATAGCATTGTTGTCACCCCTCTTTGTGGAGGTGACAGTTCAAATTCAGCTACTATTCTGTACATATTTTCAGTTTACACTGTTAAAAATGGAAAGCTATGGTTCTTTCCTACCTCCCTCTTGTACATTCCTGTATTTCTTTCTATTTCTTCTTCTCCTGCTTGCTCCACATTTTGCCACTTTCCTGTCTACCCCATTTTAACACCTATAATCTGGTGAAACAATAGAATCACACACAACACACATATGTACCAAGAAAAGCAATGGAGCCCTTCACTTTTTGGCCTCTATGCTTGTGTGGAGTTTGGCATCATGCACCAATGCCAAGTGATGGTGAGGGTCTGTTCTGTGGTATGGTTACCTCCATGCAATGCTGCTTCAACATGCTGTGCTATATCAAAATATAGTGACACATGGTGAAGGTACAGTAATGTAAAATGTCATTACAGTATCAATATTTATTTAAATGTATTACATGCACCTAAACTTGAACCCTATATCATCTGGGCTGAAAAAGGAATGTGTCAATGCATTTACACTTACTGACACAGAGTCATCTAAGCAGTAGGTGTGTTTCATACACTCAATACTATATCTCATAATTTTAGCAATGAACCTTGTGTTTGTGCACTGCTGAACTACTCGCAAACAGGGTCATGCACAAACACTTTGTCAGCTATCATGCAAACCCATTGCTCACCTTTGTGCATGCAAAATAAATAACAGAATATTAATTTTGTTTACTGTGGAAACATAAAAAATGAAAGCCCTATCTAAGAATAAGTCACATATATACAATGCAGCCATGTGTTACCTTCCCCCATGCACTGCTGGTCTCTTGGTACTTGTTGACAAATATATCAACTACACTATATAAATTGATGACAAATGTGTGATATTCGATGCATATCTTTAAAATGAAATACACATTCAGATCTTCAAATACTTGTAGTAATGTGGACACATGTTTGCATATAGTTTGTAAAGCTGTCTCTTAAACTATACCTGCACATCGGAACACAACCATTACATACTACTCATTGCACACTCATCAATCTGGTAACATGCCAAACTTGAACTATCTTGACACATGCACAAGCCTACACCAACATTTCATGCAGGCCTCCAAGCTTTTTCTCTGTAATATCCAGTGCTGAAATCATCCACCATAATTTGTCTTGTGGCCTTATAAAAGTCAGACTTCAGCTGTGGTACGTGCATAAAATACTGTATACTCTAGCTGATGTACTTAGATAAACAGGGGTTTTGTTCTCACTTCAGTAAACTGGGAGGTGTGCGTCTATCTAGCCAGAAGGACATAAGTGTGCATTTGACATTTACCACTCCATCTCCATGGTTTGACAGTATTCTGACATTTGCTCAAACCTACGCATCCATTTCACACATGATTCCCAATAGCCACTCTCCAACATCCAGTGCTGATGTCATCTGTTATAAGTTGGCCTGCAGCCTTGTAAAAGTCAGACTCATGCCATGGTGCTTGCATAAAGTCCTGAGTTCTTTAATCTGTATACTTAGATAGGTTGGGGTTCTGTTCTCACTGGGAGTTTGTATGTGTGTGTGTGTGTGTGTGTGTGTGTGTGTGTGTGTGTGTGTGTGTGTGTGTGTGTGTGTGTGTGTGTGTGTGTGTGTGTGTGTGTGTGTGTGTGTGTGTGCATACATGCGTGTGTGTGTGTGTGTGTGTGTGTGTGTGTGTGTGTGTGTGTGTGTGTGTGTGTGTGTGTGTGTGTGTGTGTGTGTACTCATTTGACATTAGAGAGAGCATTTTACAGCAGCATGTAGGACACTACTTTTACTATTTTCTCCTCACCAGATACTGTGGCTGATGTCATCAGCTATAGCTGATTTGCTGATGTGCAGTATTCCCATCAGAGCAGGGTCAGAGTCTGGCGTGTAGGCCTGGCACAGTTCAGCTCATCCTATATGATACATATTACAGTGGCAGGGCTTTCAGTCTATCCACAGACATCATGGCATGGTTTGTAGGCCCTGTATTTACTTGGTAAAAAGCCCCTGTGGTCTCACCAGCTGTCTGGTGAGGTACATACAAAAGGGAGTATTAGTGTCCTGAAGAGGTTCAAGTACAGTGCTATTATATCACCTTCAGATCTGGATATGATGGCATGACTTATGAGGTGCACAACATAGTCTTTCCATACCACTGTGGACACTTGGTGGTCGAAGTTCAAATTGCTATCTATATGTGTTCCCAGGTCTTGCACCACCAGGTTTCAGCATAGGGGAGTGTTGTCAATGCTGTAATTAGTGGGGAATTCCACTTTGCTGAAGGCCAAAATAATGACACAATTTTGCATTTATGTGTAGACCATGTAGCTTTGGCACCAATCATTTATCTGTGTTAGCCCCTTCTGTAGTATGTTATCATCATTGGTGGACTCAGAGATTGTACTCAATATGCAAGAATCAGCAAATTTTAAGCCAAAGGCCATATACTTTAGCCTGGAGTGTCAAGAAATAGATTACAAACAGTTAAGGGCCAAGCACAGATCCTCTGGGTATGCCAGTGGTAACAGCTCTACTGGTAGAGGTTGATTCACCAACTTTCACAGTATGTGTTCTGTCAGTGAGAAAGTTGGTTACCCATCTAGTGACATAAGTGTTAATCCCCAGCTGGGAAGGTTTCTCAGTGATACCAGAGTGGAGGATCATGTCCAGTTCTAGGCCAGATCAAGAGAGGTAATATGCACTGTCTTACCTTCATCCACGTCCATCACACAGAATCAATGAGCTGTGACATCACAGATCGCTTATAGCATGACTCAGAATATACACCTACATGACACGGTTGGATACACACTTCAACAAACCCTCCACATGGACTATGTTCCCATAGAAGGGTGTACATCAACATGCATCAATGTTTGGGGAGGCAGCACATGATGCATGCATGTATAACACATCTTGACTTTCTTCATCTGTGAGGTAGACCAACTTGTCATCATGGACATTTTCTAAATGGACACTAGTAATAGCCTGGCTGAGTGCAACAGACTTGTGTGAGTTGTCAATGCTGCATTCATGTGTGTTACATCTGTTAGATGTCCTCAAAGATGTCATCGAGGGCATGCATGATGACAACACTATCATTCTACAGAAGCTGACCAGGCCAAGGCATTTGACACAAATCCACCCTGATTTATTCACTCAACACTGTCAGATGTGGCCATAAACACCTATATCACCAAGTGAGTAGACCAGTGGATCACATACATGGCATCTAAATATGTTGAAATGTGCAATGTGACCTATATCTCAGGTCCAGTGATAAGGTCCATACATCAGGGCTGTCTGCTAGGACCTTTTCTTTCCATTATTTATGTCACAGATGTCATGAATGACACACCCACATCCTGTGTCAAAACAGCTGTCTGAAGGACTGCAGATTGTGGGAAATCTATTGACTCCAACTGTGATATTAATATAATACAGACAGTATCAACACACACCAACAATTGCTGCCACAGCCATGACAACACATGAGATGAAACAACAACAAGGGGGACTGGTTATGTTGTAAAAATAAATGCACAAACCGAAGATAATGTAGACATCACACCCTATAAGCAGACCAACTGGTGTGTCACCTGTGTCATGGTTTAGATGGTATGTGGAACATCCTCCAGCATGGGGCCAAAGTGCTGACTACTCCTTTGAATGTAGCACAAATATTGAGTATAAGGACATCCACATCAAAGGCCGTAATGCCTCCATAGTTTACAGCTTTCATCCCACCAATAACTGAGTAAAATGCATCCTTCTTCATGTACCTCCCTACACATCTTCCAGTGTTGTGTAACTGAAGTGCACCACCTTTGCCGCAGTGAGCTGTCACACATCTTATTGGCCATACCTAGGTATTCTTTTAGTTGCATAAACATTACTGTCTGATGGTGTAGAACACCCTTCAAGGTGTCAAACCAGATGCATGTATTATACCTGTTCTGGTGAGGCACACAGTACATACATAGCTATTTGACAACATTGATGGCATGGGTTACATTCATGACAGTCTGGATTGTGCCATATATATCTGCCATGCACTCCAGTTAACTAGTCTGTAGTGATCCTAATGTCATATACAGATATAGCAGTCTTCTGCTAGACAATGCCAGCAGATGTTACAGTGTCTGGACAGTGTGCATGTTTACGCTCATAGATTGCTGTTTGTGCAGAACCATCTGTGTTCACTCAGAATCACACATGTTGTGTCTCAGACATGGGATTACTGGTGGTATTATTCTGATATTGTCCATGATTGTGTGTGCTTCTTTTACTGTTGTCCATGAGCCTGTAACTGTGTTCCACTTGTTGGAGACCTCTGCTGATATTAATTTGCACAGCTTCACAATATGTACCCAACCCTGATTGTATATAACATCCCTGATAGATGTCATCTGCATTGTTCATGTCAGGATGCTTATTTCACAAAGACATCTCTTTTGTTATGTCATCTTGTGTGACAGTCACATAATATACATTGTCACTGTGCAGTGCATACTGTACCATATTGATATTTGATTAGTGTTCCTGCTACAACTGTCTTCCATTGACATGCCCTTATCTGCTGCACATTAAGATGTTTCACCTGTCCTCTTTCCCTGTGTTCATTCCTATAATTCATCTTTGTGTCCCTATTCAATACAAACACTTCCCTTGTTTGTTTATTTTAAATGGCAGTCCAGCTACTTTTATTTTAAATGGCAGTCCATCTACCATTACAGATCATTTACACAACTTTTGTACAGAATGCCTGGAATGGGATTTTACAATAGCACTGTCCTGTACTGTGTTTGGACCATATACATTAGTGTATGTTAAATCCTGGTAATCATTGTGGCATTCTGCACAATCCTGCTAATCCAGTTTGCTCTATTGTAAACATGTTTGTTATCCATGTTTCTTTATATGTTTTCCTGGACTGTTGCCAGCCATGAAACCACTCTTGTTTACATTGAAATGTGGTGCATGACATGAATATGTAATTAGCGCTGCTGCTTACCACACAAGCGTGTAAACTCCATGTTGGCTTTGTGCAAAACCTACACAGAGTGTATACACAGAGTGTATTGAATCCCATGGATAGACTTTGAGATAACACCCTTCATGGATGTCATTCCAAAATGTACTAGAACATAACATACTCTAATGGAATGATTCTGCCATCATTGTCATCACCCAGGATATTATGTACCATCAAAATTTGCCTACTCTGCATTATTTGTAATGGGAAAGCTCCATCAATGAAAATAAAAGTTGCTTTACATAAAGCCCGAACATTGTCAACAGCAGTTAAAATTACATGTCTAATTCAGGCTGCATCATCAATTTTTTTTGTTTGTTTTTTAATTATGCAGCTACAGTTCTGCAGTGTCAAATGAACAGTCTTTAAATTAATCAGATCATTTAACAGATTTACCGACAGGGTGCCTTTGCTTTCTAAATCTTTGTACTTTGTGCTTCAAGGCTTTCGTATTGGGCATCTGCATTACTACTACACTTAAATTATTGGCTAGTACTTCTGTAATGACTTTACATGGACTTGCCACTATATTCTGCAGCCCTTTTTTGTAGCTTTTCCTTAACGTAAATAACTTCCTTGCCTAAGGAATTAGGTCTGTGATGGTGGCAGGTAAACTTTGGCAGTACCTCACCTTGAGTACTCTGTGTTGTTATGCACATCTGTGAACTACACAGGTATCTCCAGTTACCATTCTCCTAATTCTCCTTTTATAACGGGTAAATATAGTCATCTACAGTAAGTAATGACTTGCTTTTCTTTGATGGCACAACATAGTACAATGTTCCAACTATACCTGGCACACAGATGCAGTCATTACTCTTATTGTCTCATACCATTACTCCAAATGAAGTGAAAACACCCCACTTTATTCTTATACAACAGTAAATGAAACATGCACATTATGCACTACAATCACAACGTTAACACTATTTTCCTATAACCTCTTGCAGTAGGTGCATAAAAGAAAGTACAGCAAATCTTTAAATAGCATAAAAGTGAAATCCACATGATTAGATGACATGAGTGACTCATATTAATCTCTTATCACACCAAAAGACATCAAAGAAAGTGATGCACTGTGAGCAATTTATAATGTTTAGAATACATTTTAATAATTATAATACTTGTGTCCAACTACTACATCCTGATGAAAAGCAACCACACAACACAAGTAAAATATGACCTTCTATGTAAAAATACTATATAAAAAGGTATTGCATATGTTACAGTGTCTTACTAACAAAATAATGTGTTTCCTAGGCACATCAGGTACGCACGTACATATACACATACAAATGCACATGTGTGCATATGCGCACACACACACACACACACACACACACACACACACACACACACACACACACAGACACACACACACACAGACACACACACAGACACAGACACACACGCACACACACACACACACACACACACACACACACACACACACACACACACACACACACACACAGGGCAACATAGACCTCCACAGTGATATAGACATTGAAACCAGCCACCAGAGGCAAATGACTCACTCATTATGTTAATGAGGGCTTCATGCAAGACCCTTGCAGACCAGCTGAAGTATCAGTAGAGAAGTTCAGGCAGGGAAAGAATGGTTGGTGGTACTGCACCTCACCCATGAATTCCTGGTGTTGTTAATCCAGATGGTCTGTGATGGGGGATGGAGCCCAGAAGGCTGATGACCAACAGACAACTGCAGCACAAACAAGTTTTCATACCTGCTTGGATGAGGGCTCCATCGGGTCAATTGTCAGTAGGTATCCAAGTCAGTGGTTACATTTACTTATTTATGCATTCATTTATTTAGTTACTTATTTATTTGAAGTTTTTAACTAGGAAAATGGGTTGGTATGAGATTATTTTCTGCCACTACCTGGGCCATAAGTCAGCTCAAATTCAATTCATCATTTTAAAATACTTTTTTTCAGAAATCATGAGAGTTAAATGGAAAAAGAACACATTGTTACTGGGGCACTGGTGAATACAGTAAATGCCACCAATGCAGAATGAACAGGTTGAAGCTCACTGGATGTGAGCTGATGGTCAGTAAGCATTAAAAATGTCACAAATATAAATCATTTTCCCCAGCAATTCCTTCAGTAGTTTGACCATATATGCACAAGCACTAAATGACACCAATATGTTATTTTCCCTAGCAATCTCTTCAGTAGTTTGACCATGTATGCATAAGCATTAAAAATGACACCGATATAAATCATTTTCCACAGAGAACTCTTCACTAGTTTGACCATGTATGCAAAAGCATCAAATGACACCAATATAAATAACTTTCTCCAGTGATCCCTTCAGTGGTTTGACCATGTATGCACTAGCACTACAAATGACACCAATATAAACCCTGTTGCTGTAATGAATCTCCATTTACAAATGACAGATTTACAATATTTACTAAAGTCATTGTATAACACCCATTATATAAATAAAACAAAAACTTTTCTTGCAGTGAATTAATACCTTTACCTTATTTTAATTTTGTATTACTTTACCAAGTCCTTGGTTCCCTAATTAATTTGTCCCCTAAGTGGATATTCCCCAGGTAATATGGTGCTTACACACATAAGTTCAGGGTCTTTTACATGCATTTATACAAGCTATTCACTCTAAAGACCTTAACCTAGTATGTGACATTAATAGAATCTGCTGGAGGGACAAATTTGTCTCACAGAGTTTACCACACCTTTGGAACAGACTCCCACTTCATGTCAAACAGGGCACCTCATCAGCCATCTTCAAAAGCAATCTGGACGATTAGATGAGTAACCATAAATTCACCCTGGGGGTTCCACCTGTGTCCTTCTTGGACAGGGGCAATAGGTGCTGATCATGGAAATAAGGGTAGTACTTGGCTAGGCTTGTAAGGGCCCTAGGGACATTAGCCTAGTAACTTCCTATGATCCTACGATTCTATATGAGGCCCTTTAAAGTTTATCTCTGTGAATCATAGTAATAAACAATTGTCTTAGTCACCTTATCTCATAAAAGCTCTCCCACTAATACTTATGCTTTAAGTAAGTGATGCTTAGGGAGGTGTTTTTACCAAAATGCCTCCACATTTCTATACTCAACGTGAATGACCTCCACTAACCTTATTTGCATAACTACATAACACCACTCTTTGTGGATTAACACTATGCCAAAACAGTGCCAGGGACTCCAAACACCATCCATTGTTCTTCAGAAGCATGAATTATGTTCTTTATTTATTTATTTTATTTATTTTACATTTGTTAACTGGGATAGTCCACTGGACACAGGTCCATTTTCAGTGGAGACCTGGGGAGAAAAACTCCACACATATCAATAACATGTAACAAAAAAAAAAACTGCAAAGTTTACAAAGTATATTTAGATACAAAATGCAGTGAGTCTTAATTAATAGCAGTATATTCATACACAACAGTCACAATTAGTGAAAACAGAGAAATCTTACAGTAATAGTTTCATTAGTCTAAAGAGATATATATAATGACCTCAATCATTGCTGGAGGGAGTCATGTGAAAACCAACAACTTCTTAAAGATTAATTGGGTCTAAGCCATAACAATCTATTTTATTATATTGTATGTATTTCTACAGTAACAGAATATAGACCTATCTTCCCTCTTGAGGTGTGAGATAGTTAAGGTGGTATAGGGTCTAACATAGTGGAGGGTCTAGCCTGGTGAAGTGCAAAAGCATAGCCAGTTATTAGTGAGATGCAGTTTTAATGCTTTTTTGAACTGCATGAAGGATGTCATAATAGTTATGTTATAGGGTAGAGTATTCCATATTTTGGATACATAATTAGAAAAGAGGGCATCACCTGCTGCATTATTTGACTTATTAACTGTGAGAATAAGTTTGTTACTGGAGCAAAGAGTTCTGTTATTGTTGTGGAGGTGAAGCAGGCTTTGCAATGCAGGTTTTTTTTGTGGTTGATATAAAATTTTATGGGCCAGAGAGAGTTGGTTGTAATGCAGGAGTTGGGGAAGTTCCAGCCAGTTGAGCAGCTTCAAGGATGAGCAGTGGTGAGATCTAAATGGGGGGACAGAGGCAAATCTAGGTATTTTCTTATAGCAGGAGTCAACCTTAGCTAGGTCTTCTTTTCTAAGACTGGTGAGAATAGGTGAGGCATAGAGGAGGGTAGAAATAAGATGAGTGTGAGATATAGTAGCTTTTGTTTGTTGGGTAAGGAATTGTCTATTGCAATAGAGGGTACCTAGTTTTTTGTGAACTTTCTTGATAGTCTGGGAAATATGAATATCAAATATTAGATTATCAATCTCAATGCCCAGGAGTTTGGTGTGCTCTGTGGGAGAGATAGTAGTTTTGTTACTGGACATGATATTAAAGGTAGAAGTTGATGAGGTGGACCTAGTGGGTTTAAAGAGTAGTAGTTTGGTTTTAGCAGGGTTTAGAATGAGTTGGATATTGGATATTGGATAGCCATGTTTCTATCATGAGGAAAGATTGCTGAGTTAATGTGTGAAGTTCCTGTATTGAGGAAGCTGCACAAATTAATGTAGAATCATCAGCGTATTAGATGGCAGATGCTTTTGGAGTGGAGGAATGAAGCTTATTGGTATAGAGGGTGAACAGAAGAGGGCCTAAAATAGAACCCTGGGGAACACCAAGGTTAACTGGGAGAAGGGGGGGTTCTTGTTTCCACAAGACTGCTTGCTGACGGCCAGCTAAATAGCTCTGGAACCAGGCTATAGCAGGAAGAGAGAGTCCTAATTCAGACAGTTCTTTGATAAGAATGCCTTGTCTAACCATATCGAAGGCTTTTGAGAGGTCAAGAAAAGTGGCAGAAACAAATTTACCAGCATTTCTATGAGAGTTTACTGTATTGCAGAAGGACAATAAAGCAGTGGTGGTACTATGGAAGTGTTGGAAGCCATGCTGGGTGTTTGATAAGAGCCTGCGTGTATGCAAGTAGTAATCATTTGGAAGTGTATGCACATTTCAAGGATTTTTGCTAGAGGGGATAGAATTGCTATAGGTCAGTAGTTTGTAAGCTTTGTGGAGTTACCTCCTTTATTTAGGGGGATTGTGTGAGATATTTTCCATATCTCTGGGACTGTGGCTTCTGAGAGGGATCTGTTAGTTTGAATGGCTATAGAGTAGGCCACTGCATTGGCAGCAATTTTTAAGACTTCCCCTGGTAATTTGTCAGCAGCTAGAGTAGTGGGTTTAAGTTTTTAGAGGTACTTTTTTATCCTATTTATAGAGACTGACTGGAATTTGAAGGAGCTATTCCTTATGGTAGGAGTGATGGGTTCAGAGGAAGGGTGTGTGTGTTGATTTTTCTGTTGGTTGGCTAGGGTCAGTATTGCTTCAGTAAAGAATTTATTAAATTGAGTGGGAATGCTGTCAGAGTTATTTACTAAGGTGAGAGAGGAGGTACCAGTTTTGCCTGGTAGTAGAAATTTGTTAATGACTGCCCAAAATTTTTGAGGACTATTTTGGTGTTGATTTGAAGATTGGAGTAGTAATTAATTTTGTCATGTTTTACTAGTTTCTTAGCTTTATTCCTAAGCTCCTGATATGTTTGTTTTGCAGCTGGGGATGTAACAGTTTTCCAGTGATCCCATGCTTTATCTCTAGCTTTGAGGAGGGCTTTGGTTGCTTTGGTAAGCCATGGAGTGGGATTAGATCTGATTCTTATGGTTCTAGGAGGGGCATGAAGATCTAATACATTTAAGAAGGTGTTATTAAAGTAAGTAACTGCCTCATTTAATTCCAGGTATTTCAGGGGTGCCCTGTGAAATTAATGGGGCTAAATTTATTTTTCTTTCTACTAAAATGATAAATGGTACCTTTGGGATTATGGTTGCATCTTCATAGAAGGAAAGTTGGCAGATGGTTGCTTAGACCATCGAGGAGCCAATCTGCAACAGAGGGGTGGCTAGGTTTATTAGTTAGAATCCAGTCAAAGACTGATTTCTTCTTAGTTGTCATGTCAATTCTTGCTGGAGTTTGGATGGCTTGGATAAAGCCATGGAGATTAATATGATTTGTTGGGGTGGAAGGGTTACAGGATAGCCAATCTATATTAAAATCATCCAGAATGATGATTTCATTTTGGAGAGAGATACAGGACCAATGGAGCAGATTTTCTAGAGTGGATATATTGTTGCCGGGAGGTATATAGCATCCAATTATGTTTATTAGTTTTTTTGGAGTTGAGTTGCAGTTGGGTGAACAATATTTCTGTACTGCCAACAGAGGGATATTGTATACTTAGTATTTGCACTGTGAGATGGTTCTTAAATAATATAGCAATGCCACCACCTGTTTTGTCCTTTCTATCCTTCCTTAGTATATTGTATCCTGGGGGAATAATTTCATTGTTGTTATGTGGCAGTAGCCAAGTCTCACTTATAACCACTATGTCTGGCAGGTATGGAGAAAGACAGGTGTGCAGGTCATGGATTTTGTTGGGGATACTTCTACAGTTTCTATTTAGAAACAGTAGGTCAGTAGTTTTCCTAGCAAGTTGATTTAGACTATTGAGGAGAAGGGTAATTTGCAGGGGTGGTAGGTTTGTAGTACTTGTTGGCCCAGGGTTGGGATGAATATACCCAGAGTGAGATAATTCAGAGGCAATGTAGAGAATGGACTGCAGGAGTGTTGTGATTTGTCTGTTCAATTTTAGGGAGGGTTGATGATATTTGGGGTGAGGTAGTATTTTAAGGCATGAGTAGTTGGTGGGTGATAGGGTAAGGATAGAGGAAGAGATAGAGAAGTAAGATTGAATGTACTTATGATGAGAGGCAGTAGTACCTGCATAATGTGGGGTTACCTGTATGTAGGTATGGCAGGAGGTGAGGAGAGAAAGTGTAAGCAGTAAAATTATGGAAGTAATATGTACTAGTAACATGTTAATAAGATAAGTGGATTGTAGTCTTTGTGTAGGGTAGGGTTTGGGAGTGATAGTTGGTGTATCACTGATAGGAGTAGTAGAGCAGAGTTAATTAATGGAAGGGCTTAGGAGGAGAGTTGGATGATATGGGTAGATGTACATGATTGGATAATGAGGTGGGAGGAGTGTTTATGTGTAAAGATAAGTGTAGATGTAGTGGGGGTGGGTGGGAATTGGGGATAGGGTAGGGGAGTTAAGTGAGCCCGATCGTAGTGAGGGCAAACGGAGCTACACCGACTGGCTGGTTGAGCAAACAGAGGAATACACACAAAAAACAATCAGTGGAGAAGGTAGATGTGTAGAGAAGTGTTAGGATAGTTAGAAGATACAGGGAGAGAAGGTAGGGAGAGCTTAGGGGTGGTAGTAACTATAAGTAGAGAAAGGGTTTTAATAGAAAAGCCAGTAAGATTATTATGAGAAAGAGAGGTGTAAGGAAGGTTCTGGTGATTACCAACTATAGCGCTAATGGCAGGTAAGAAATACAAGATTTATTTACAGTCTCAAGATATAGTTAGAGTCAGTTTGACCTGTGGATATCCTTTGTGGTAGATGATTGCTGTTAACGAGTGAGCTGGTGAGGAACCATGAAGTGGGCTGCTGAGCTGGGTATTTTCAGGCTGTTTTTCAGGGACCCGAGTGTCACAGCTGGGTAATGACCTGTAAAGGAAAGATATGGGTTAACTGGATATTTCCAGAGATACAGTACATGTGGGTTGGGGAGGAGGAGAAGGTAAAGAGAGTGTTAAGTACAGGAGATATAGGCAGCAGGTTAATATTCTCACAAGAATCAGCAGAGAATACAATAAAATGTGCAGTAGTTAAGACAGAGTATATCAGACAGCAATTTACCTTTGCTAATACTTCAACAATAAAATGTCCTACACATTGACTAAGTCAATTAACAATATCCCTTCTGATAATTAGGTCCAGAATTATACTTAGAGTTGAGTGCAGCTGCAATGACTAATTAGTTCTTTTAGTCAAATTATAAAAGCCGAAAGACGCACACAGTCAAATTAGTATGTAATAAACCCACAATATAGTCACTGCTTTTGCTAAACTTTAACTACACCTTTCAGTGAGATAGCTGACCACTATACACTATGCATTAGATTGTCTTGATAGTGGTAATAAGCTTTAAAATGAATACAGAAGCATACAGCATGGAGCAATATACAATAATTAAACCCTGGTTATGCCCTTCACATAGGTAGCTGCAAAATGTATTGTAAATACAAGTGTTGAGAACAGCATTTGTATATAGTACTAGTAGCCAGTGATTATTTCCTAGGCAATATTTGCAGCAGTAGTATTTCTACATTGTACATTTACTACCGCAGTCAGTCACTATTCACAGTACTATAGTCACTACTGTGACAGTGCTGATACTTTCTAATTAGGCCATGCAAAGACTTAAGTGGTATAAGCTTCAGTTTCTAGTCATATAGATGAAAATGCTATGATATACGGTCACAGAAGGCACTCACTCTAACTCCTTCAAACTAAAGTCTTAGCCTGTAATGTCCACCAGTTATATTAGCATCAGTCACCAAGAAAATGCTTTGTAATGCTCAACAGTTCCAATAAAAAATGTATTTGCAGCAGTCTCCAATAAACTTGGTTACAAACAGAAAGAGACACAATTAGTACACTTTAAATTAAAGTAGCAGCAATCACTACAATTTTTATAGGACACAGAAGAGATACAGTCATTACTGACTGAATATTCTGCTGCAGCATGGAGTGCTAGGAAGATGCTCTTATGGTTGTTTGATTGCTTTAATTATAAAAGGGTAGCCAAAAATGTGCTAAACACATACCTCTGACCTCTGTTCACAAATATACAAAATGATACTGTTCGCGTTTTGTTTTTCTGCTGTAGTAAACACCAGAAGCCTTCTAGCAGAGGGGTAAACCAATCATAGTGGAGAGATAGAATGGAAAGAAATGGCACCTTTTCCTGCAGTGAGGATTTGAATGATGCAAAGGATTGTAAGAGGGAATATAGAGGAGCCCTAGAGAAGTATGGGAAATGGAGTTCTAATCTATCATGAGGCAGATATAGAGTGTTTATGGCAGAAATGGAGATATAGATTAGAGATATAGTATTATAAGTACAAAAGCTCAACACCAGCTGGCTGGATGAGCAAAGAGAGGAATGCACACAAAAAACAATCAGTGGAGAAGGTAGGTGTGTAGAGAAGTGTTAGGATAGTTAGAAGATATGGGCAGAGAAGGTAGGGAGAGCTTAGGGGTGGTTGTAACTATAAGAAGAGAAAGAGTTTTAATAGAAAAGCCAGTAAGATTATTATGAGAAAGAGAGGTGTAAGGCACCTGTCTTTAGCTCTGAAAATATTCCTTGTAACATTAAGGTATGATTGATTTTGTCATATGATTTAGTTTTGTATATAAAACAGATGTATTTTAATTTTTTTAATTCCTTGATGGCATGTATGTCAACTTGTCAGAAGTTTTGCACATGAATCACTACACTGTATGGTATCCACTAAATAAATAAGCTTTTCTCAAGATGAAGTACTTGGGAGCATTTTGGGGGGATGTGGGTCTGTATATTTATTTTGTCAGTTCTTTAAGTGCATTGAAGTGTCAACATCAACAGTATATGGACTTTTTAACAAGACTCTGCACAAATTACTAGGCCTCTGTATCACACAGTGGCATCCTAGCTTGTCTTTGCATGGCACAACCACCACTATGCATGCACAATTATCACAGTGATCACTAGGTGATCACGAGGTTTGGGATGATTGTCTAAGCTTAAAAAGGTCCCAGTGATCATTAGCCTAGTTCTCATCTAGGAACCTATGAGCAAATGTCATGCAGATATGAGAACCTGTCAGAACACCAGGTAAGTGGGCAGATCACTCAGCCATTTTTCTCCTATGATCCAGCCACACTATGGAGCACATACAAAACTAATTGCATGAACACATTTCTCTCCACAGCACGATGCATTATGTAATCAGCTGCAGAAGGAAAAAGTGCATCAAAGTAATCGCAACTACATTTCAAATGAACTGCTGCATCAATGATAAGCTTTGTAGGCAAAGCCCCTTGTCAAAGTTGAGGAAAACATTGATAAAGAAGCGTCTGTGCTTCAGCTAGGATTTGAACATATGCCATATATATTTAATTGGTAATTGGGACATAGTGGGAACTGGTCATAGGAATAACAGATTTCCATAGTCTCAGCTACAGTATTAAACTCATCCTGTGGGACCCACTATGTTTTCAGGCAGACTGAGAGATAAAATCCCATCAGTGTGTTTCACGCCTTCCCCTTGCATCTCCTTCCACTAAGGCATGACTAGTAAACTATGGGATTCAGCCATGAGCAATTTTCGCAATGTGCCCAACAAATTCCTCTCAACATTAAAGAATAGGGATGGTGAATTTCATGATGAAAGGGTCTGTGTGTCCTTGAGATATTTGGAACTGTACTGCCTGGAGTTTATACCCTGGTAATATGCATAATATCGGACTATATTACTATATCTGTCTATGTATAAATAATACATTATATTACTAGTACATATTTTGTTGCTCCTGCATCATTTACATGACATGTATGCTAATTTTATTTTTTTTTTCAGTTTATCTCTCACCTTTCTTATTTTTTATCTTTTTCCACAGCAGCATATGCCTCTGCTCTATACTATTAATCCATAAAGAAGATAAGCAACACACGGTTTCTATGCAGCAACTAGTTTGCAATGAAGGCTACAGATATTTCTACAAATGTTAATAACATTACTGTTCTTGAAATGTTAGCCTCATATATTCAGCATGCAGTCTCAGCCACCCTCCATTTTAAACTATGCAAATGATGCTGTATAGCTCTGTGTAAACGTACCATTTTGAAGCCAATGTGCAAAAAAATCATTGTATGGACAATTATGAACCTTTCTGTTACAAGGAGAACATACCACTGACTGCAATTTGCACAAAACAGCAAAATGCAATTGCACAACATATTTAACGTGATGATACTGGTTGCTTCACAGTACAAGAGTGTCCCTATCCTCAGAAGTAGTAATCCCAGGGCTGGTTATCAAAAATAGTAGGGTGAAGAGAGCACATGCTCCTGTACAAGAAGAAGTGGGAGGGTGAAACCTCTATAATTTTCCCCCAGTTTATTTTTTGTCTGTATTTTAGTTACATTACCTGTTTTGGAAAGTTGATTTCAGGTGAGTGCCCTAGAACTTTAAAAGCATAATTCACCAGAAGGTCCTAAAAATGACTATTTAAAATGTGAAGCACATAAATTAAAAACTCCGAAGTTGAATGAACAACTGTAACTTTTGCATTTTAAGTATTTTGATATCAATCCATACACGCATTTCCCTAAATAACATTATGAAGGGGAATCCATCATCACTTAACTGAGGCAGAAATGTGCATTTTAAAACACTTAAAACATATTTCACATTATTTTATCAAGTCACCGAATAAAAAATATTTGAACTTCGGGAGCATCATAGTTTAAACACAGGAAGCTCCTGTGGACTGAATAGTGAGACAAAGGTTTACGTCTGACAAAGTTGTGGCGACTCTACTTACATTGCTTTCATTGGTTAAAATACTCTGAATGTAAAACTAACAAACAGAATTTATGCTGATAACATCACAAATGCAGTACCAATGTTGCACAAAATCTAGACAGAAATGTTTACAGACATAAAAGCATATTTCACTTTAGGTGAAAGCACAACAAAATATCAGTAAAATGCATTTTTGCCACCTTACTAAATTAAGCTATAAGGTTTTCAGAAAACAATACTTTTCTTTTCTGCAACTTCAGCCAAACATTCAGAGATGTTTGTTCTGAATATTTTAGTCAACACCTAGTGTCTAAACTGGTTACCTCCTGTGCCACCGATATTCTGTCGATTTGGTTCTGTCACAAATCGTCAAATTTGTCTTTTCTCGTAGATGTTCTCATTGATACACAAACACAAGCCACAGCACTGTTTCTGTAAGTCTACTATGCACTTTTTGGTGAGTTTATCTTTTCCCCACTGTGGTGCAACCATGGAGTTAGTATACATAAAATGGAGGATGTTGAGGACAGGGGTGTTCCATGCAAAAGTACTTATTACACTCTGTGCGGGTCTGTTTAGTTCTTGATCTGTTGTGCTTGAGGATTCTTTGATTAAAAAAAATGTGTTCACCTGGAACTGTATAAAAAATGTAATAAAAACCTAAAAAATATAATTATTCAGCCTGACAACACTGTGCACATAGAATCAAAACAAAATGTATTAAAATAAAAATAAATGACTAGTTTGTATTTTAATACATTTTTTGTACATGTGCAGTGTTGTCAGGCTGAATAAACATTTTTTAGGTTTAGAATTTATTGAATGACTATATGTCTTTTGCTAATAGGAGAAGCATAAAAAGACACTCACAATTCAGGCTCCTGCCCCCATGGGCACGTGATAAAATAAAATTTTCCCAATGTCTCATCATTAGATTTTATGACAGCTGAAGGAAACTGAGTCAAGCTCACATTTCACACATCAATGATTATTATCTCTAATTAATTTATGTTTTATTTTATTTATTTATGTACCCATTAAAAGGGCTATCAAATAGTATTAAGGCCCATTTTCAATGGAGTCCCATGATTATTATCCGATTAAGTGACTAGCTCAGCGACACACAATATGCAAACAGAGACTGTTGGAATCAAACTCAGGACAAAAGAGTGAAGCTCATTAGAACTTCATAGCCTTAATCTTCTCTACCAAACTCCTTCTGATATGAGAAACATGAATTACTTATGCTAGGTTACTTTTCAGAATAATGAAGAAAACTGAGTGCAGTGGAGCATTCTGTAGAGTCTCATTGCTCCTTTATCTGTTTAAAAACTTTCATTTTGTGGCTTTCTGTAGTGCTTACTCTCTGTAGGATAATAGCGTTAGTATGTCCTAGTCAGAATTGCTGGCTCTGGGCTTGTTTGTTTATACAGTGATGGTTCAAAGCACATGAACAGGCCATCTTGAATTAGCTGAAGCCTTTCTTTACCTGAGCTAGATTGTGTTAATTGGCTGCTGCCTAGTGGGGGCTGATTCTTTTGTGTTCTTGTAAAAAAAAAGTCGTCTTAAGGTTGTATCTTCTGGTATTTAAGCCTTAACTTTGAGAGGGTTTCTGTCTATACACACTGAGCAGACTGAAGGAGAGGTGTTGACTACAACTGTTAGCTGAGATATATAAGTATCCTGTTTTTTTCCGATTATTTATACTGATTATTGTTTCTAGCAATTTATATATAGCATTTTTTATTGCCCGCTGCACAGTTTTTGAATGTATTTTTATTGCTATTAACTAATCTGCACGGGTAACTGATTTGTTTGCAGTTAAAAAAGCATTCTGTAGAGTCTCATTGCTCCTTTATCTGTTTAAAAACTTTCGTTTTGTGGCTTTCTGTAGTGCTTACTCTCTGTAGTATAATAGCTTTAGTATCATTGTCCCCTCCCTCCCTGTTGGTGTCTTGCTGATATACTTGGTGGCTTTGCAGTTGCCCGCCCCTACTGTAAATCTGATCTGGGACACTCCTCCCAGTCTAGTGTCATTAGCTCATTCTACCCAATACAGAGAGAACATTTGATAAGGCCTTCTGTTTCTCCTTTTTCCCTTTCAAAAAAAAAAAAATTTGCCTGAATCTCCTTGGTTCTGACTGTGCTTCTCAAACATTTTGGAAATATCGAGTATATTTTAGAGCATTTATTATAACTGTAATTGCCTTAATATTGCTACAACTCAAGTGCTCTAGGATGCACTGCATCTGAAGTGTTTGTGTGTTTTTGCTGCTTTTCTGTATATCTAGACTTCTCTGTATATGTAGACTAGCTAATTATTCTGCTGTGTTACTGCCTCTTAAATTGTTTTTCAGTTGTGCACTTGCCTTGCTTCATTTAAAAAGTTTTAAATTGCAAATTTTGTAGAGTTTTAATTGCATCTACTCTTTAGGACTACATACTCAAGTGTGTTAGCCTTTTCTGTGTTTATTTACTGTATTATTGCATTGTTTAGCCTGTTTCAACAAAAAAAAAATACTGTCTTGTTTGCTCGTTTCCCACCTTTTCTAGCCAGTCCATATCCCAGGCTTTGCTTGTCTCAGGACTTTATTTTCTGTGCTCAGAGCTATCCAGACCTTGCTGTGGTAGAGTGAAGTCCTACTGCTTACCAGTGGGACTGATGAGCATTGTACTGCCTATCTAACGCTAGAGGAGTGGTTTCCAGCTCTGAAATTGTAATTTTGTTAGCCTTTTTGGGCTGATTTCTATCCCTTTCAACATTCTGGCTTAAAAATGCATGTGTTTGCACATTTTTCAAATCATGCAGCACTGCAAGGCTACAGTTAAACTATTCCATGTGCCAGAAGGTCTGCTCTTCAAATTTTCCCTTAGAACTAACTGGTTTCACAGTAGTAGAATAAAATCTGAACCCCTGTGACTAGCACTTGCTCTAGAAACTGCTGGAAAGCACTAGGAAGTCTGAAACTGATTTAAGCACTCAGCTCTCCTTGTCAACAAGGAGAAATTAATCATAGGCACTAAACAGCCTATAATTGCAGAGTACCTTGCAAAGGTAAGAGAAAACAGCTCTTAAACTTTACAAAAAAGCATCTAAACAGGCATGTCCAAGGGTCAGCTTCCAGTGATTTCTCCTGTCCACCTGGTGAATCTGGGCATACTGGGGCAGTGCAGCAACTGCCTCATGTACACAGACAATCCTCTTCTCCTACCACCCAACACTACAAGCTGCGAGAGATGCACTTACATAGCCAAACTGGAAGCTAAGCTCTCTCCGGCCAAGATTGTGCTAGACAGTCAAGACGAGAAGGTTAACACCTGCATCACACCTCAAGCAACTCATAGCCCTGCACCATCAACACCCACACATAGCAACACTAAACCCACATATGCGTAGGCCCTTAACATTAACCGGCCCAAGCAAAAAGGACCTCCAAAGCCATAATGAAAACAAACACCAGTCACAATCAAAGTGACACATAGTTCACAACACCAGTGTGCCACCCAACAACAGCCCCTAAGGCAAGACAATGTACCCAACACTTTAGTCATAGGTGACTCTATAGTCAGGCACACTGATGTCCCACTCACCAGGCTGAACAAGGAGAAAATTACAGTCAGCTGCCTGTCAGGTGCCAGGATCCACCACATAACGCATGCACTCAAGTCACTCCACAACAAGTACAAATATGACTCTGTCATTGTCCATGCTGGAGTGAATGACTTGAGACGTACCTCCCTGGACTACATGAAAAGAAGCATGGAAGAGCACTTGGATCATGTGATCCAGGCAGGTATGACCCTAGCCCTAAGTAGCATCCTGCCTTTGCCAAAAATGATACCACAGTATAAGGACAAAATGATTGACTTCAACAATTGGCTAAGCTTCTGGTGTCATTCAAAGGGGATCCAGTATTTGTCTGCCTGGGAAGACATGATCGACAAACCACGATGCTTTGCCAGAGATGCTCTGCACATGTCACCCCTGGGATTCAGGTTACTGGCTAAAGCTCTTGCCACCCTTATAGTGCCTTTTTTAGGCAAGGTTCAAAGGATAAAACCACCACCGTAACAGATACAAGCATGCAAACTCTGAAGGTAATGCTACTCAATGCTAGAAGTCTAAACCTCAAAATGCACTTGCTTGAGGCACTCCTAAAAATGGAGAACATCGATATCCGTGCAGTAACTGAGACCTGGTTCAAGGCTCCAGAGAGCACCCCTGCAATACAAGGCTACAATTCTTGCCACACTTTTCGGCCACAAAACCAAGGCCAAAACACTAAAGGTGGAGGAGTGTCCATATTCACCAAGGATATTCACACCTCCACGCTAGTTGCCCAACACAATGCATCTGAAATTCTCCCGGTGCAACTAACACTAGGTAAGACTGCAATCCAAATTGTAGCTTGCTGCAGATCCCCCACCATGCCCCAAGATTCTCACTACACCTTTTTAAACATACTGGAATATATTAAGATACAACCAAACACCCTAATACTGGGTGATTTCAACTACCCTGCCATTAACTGGGAAAACTACTCGGGTACCAACTCCTTTACCCAACAGTTCTTGGAATTCATAAATTCCAATGCCCTGGATCAACTAATCCATTATCCCACCAGGGGAGCCAATATCCTAGACCTGGTCATTACCAACATGAGAGATAGATGCTCCACACCAGTGGTCACTCCCTCATTGGTCAGGTCTGACCATAAGCAAATCACCTTTGACATCCACATCCCACCCCCACCCCCCAGTAAGGAAACCTCCTTAAAAAACTTCTCCAAAGTCAACTTCATGCTACTGAAGTCAGAAGTGACAAACTTCACAACACCCACGCAGATGGGATCTGGAAGTGCGACTGCAGAATCCTACACTAAGGCACTGTACGAGCACATCCACTCATGCATGAATAGTGCCATCCCAAACAGAACCAAGACGCTCTTCTCCAAAAAAAGGAAGCCAATCTGGTGGTCCCCTGCTATAAACAAACTATACAACAGAAGGAAGAAACTGTTGCAGAAAAGAGGAAAATCCCAGGATGCAAAAAACTCCCTCACCAGCCTCAGTAAGAAGCTGAGATCCCTTATAAAATCCTCAAAAGCTAGTTATGAAAATAAAATTGCCAAAGATTCCAAAGACAACCACAAGGCATTCTATAGTTTTGTCAAGAATCTAAATGGCAATGCTCAGATCTGCTCTGAGCTACAACAGAATGGCATTAAATATACTGATTCCAAGGATACTGCCAATATCCTGGCAGATCAATTTAGTGCCAACTTCACCCCCCTCTCATCCCCTAAAGGGCCCATCTCAATACCAAAAGATTGCCAAATTCCGATAATCACAGTCACACAGGTAGAAACCGCACTCTCTAAAGCTAAGAATACAGCATCCATGGGACCAGATGACATCCCAGGCTGTGTACTACATGAATTACAAAATGAACTGGCACCTCACCTAAGTGTCATGTTTAATCATAGCCTCACCTCAGGCTTCATGCCCACTGAATGGCACACAGCTACAGTTATCCTGCTCCACAAGGGAGGATCTCCCTTGGATCCCGGGAACTACCATCCCATCAGTCTGACAAGCCTGATCTGCAAGGGCATGGAACGCATTATCATGGAACTTATAAACAAAGACATTGGCAACCTTCAAACACTGGACCCCACCCAGTTTGGGTTTGTGAAGGGCTGATCTTGTCTCCTAAATCTGATATACTTCTTCGAATCAGTCTCCAGAGCTGTGGACGAGGGTAAGGTGGTCCACACAGCCTATTTGGACCTCGCCAAGGCCTTCGACACCATCCCCCAGTCTGGAATCATAGATAAACTTACTAAGCTGGTCATAAATCCCTACGTCACTCAATGGGTTGCCAACTGGCTTACTGACAGAACCCAGACTGTAAAAGTAGCTGACTCCAAATCCAGCTCCAGACAAGTGACAAGTGGAGTACCTCAGTGTTCAGTACTGGGACCACTCTTGTTTGGCATCTACTTCTCTGAAGTATAGGCCAACACTAAGGGACTCTTGCTAACAAAGTTTGCAGATGACTGCAAACTGGGAGCCATTACTGAATCCCCAAATGATGTGGATATTCTACAAAAAGGCCTTACAGAAACAGATGTCTGGTGCCAGAGCCATGGGCTCAAGCTTAATGCCAAGAAATCTATAGTTATCCCCTTTGGAAAAAAATATGTACCCATGAATTACCACATAGGTGGCAAGATGCTAAACATCTAAAGTGTGATGAGAAACTTAGGGACACAGGTGGACAGTGGACTCACTTTCTATAACCACATCGCCATAACATCCTTCTATGTGGCACACCTCAACACAAAGGGCTTTTCATCCAGAAAAAAGGAGGTCATTGTCCCACTGTATTCATCCCTCATTAGACCCATTATAGAGTATAATGCCCCATTTGGTATGTACCTCACAAGACATCTGCAACAGCTGGAAAAGCCACAGAAATACCTCAGTAAAAGAATCACAGGCCTAAAGCAGATGCCATATGCTGACCGTCTAAAAAAACTCCAGCTATACTCTGTGGCATATCATCTACTCAGAGGCGATCTCTGCTTAGCATACAAGGCCACATCAAACCCTGAGCTGTTCGACATGCTCCACTTAAAGAAATCCCAATCCCTCAGAGCCACACTCTCCAGGGATCTAAACCTTGTCATCACAATGAACACAACATGCTGGAGGGATAGGTTCCTGACCCAGAGACTCCCCATACTCTGGAATAGACTGCCCATACATGTCAAGCAGAGCGCCCCATTGGCCCTCTTCAAAAGGAACCTTGATGATTGAATGGAAGATAGGAAATTCCCCCAGGGATCATGTCAATCGCCCTGCTGGACAGGGGCCTAGAGAAGTAAATATTGTGGGAAGAAATATCCAGGGAATTGTTATGCCTAGGCTTGCATAGGCCCTAGGGCCGATAGCCTAGTACCAACCTATGAACCTATGAACCTATGAACATGTAGCACAAGCCTGACTGGTCAGTTAAGGCTTTTACTACATGTACCACTGATACATGTACCACTGAGTGTACATGCAGTACAAGCCTTAACTGACCAGTCAGGCTGTGGCTTAATTCACCGTGCTTCAACTACACAAGCAAGTATGATGACCATTAGTGGTGCTAAATGGAGTCATGCTGCCTCCATTACCTTTCCCAGTCATGGGGTTTTACTATGAATTTTCAGTTTACATCTACAACCAGACAAAACTACAATCAGATCAATACAACTAGTTGTGCTATTGTCTGGTTGTAATAAATAAGAAAAGCTTTTTTGTAATAGCAACCCCCCCTCACTCCTCACTTGTGAGAGACTTCACCACCCACATCTCCTTATCTACATATACTAACTCCATGGCTATACAACGACAGAGAAAAGTGAAAACTACAAAAAAACTATGAATCATTGCTAGCACTTTAACACAAACAATGCCAGCCACGTGTTTCAATGAGCTGTAATACAAACAATGCCAGCAACAAGTTTCTCTGAGTTGTAAGACAAACACTGCCAGGAACGAGTTCCTATGCGCTGTAACACAAACAATGCCAGCAACGTGTTCCTATGAGCTGTAACACAAACAATGCCAGCAATGAGTTCCTATGAGCTGTAACACAAACAAAGCCAGCAATGACTTCCTATGAGCTGTAACACAAACAAAGCCAGCAATGACTTCCTATGAGCTGTAACACAAACAATGCCACCAATGAGTTCCTATGCGCTGTAACACAAACAAAGCCAGCAATGAGTTCCTATGAGCTGTAACACAAACAATGCCAGCATTGAGTTCCTATGCGCTGTAACACAAACAATGCTAGCAACGAGTTTCTATGGGTTATAACGCAAACAATGCCAGCAACAAGTTTCTATGAGCTGTAACTCCAAACAATGCCAGCAATGAGTCCCTATGAGCTGTAACACAAACAATGCCAGCAATGAGTTCCTATGAGCTGTAACACAAACAATGCCAGCAATGAGTCCCTATGAGCTGTAACACAAACAAAGCCAGCAATGACTTCCTATGAGCTGTAACACAAACAATGCCAGCATTGAGTTTCTATGCGCTGTAACACAAACAATGCTAGCAACGAGTTTCTATGGGTTATAACGCAAACAATGCCAGCAACAAGTTTCTATGAGCTGTAACTCCAAACAATGCCAGCAATGAGTCCCTATGAGCTGTAACACAAACAATGCCAGCAATGAGTTCCTATGAGCTGTAACACAAACAATGCCAGCAATGAGTCCCTATGAGCTGTAACACAAACAAAGCCAGCAATGAGTTCCTATGGGCTATAACTCAAACAATGCCAGCAATGAGTTCCTATGAGCTGTAACACAAACAATGCCAGCAACGTGTTCCTATGAGCTGTAACACAAACAATGCCAGCAATGAGTTTCCATGAGAAGACACAACCAGATTGGTGCTAGTCATTCAGTCATAGTCAAAAATTGCATTTTCATCTATTTTACATAGAGCCGTAGCTAGGGCAGTGACAATGGGGGCAGCTGCACCAGGTGCAAACTGTTAGGGAGCACAAATGAGGCTTGGCAACAAACCAAGTTGTCCTGGGAAATCTTCAAGAGGGGTTACAGTGATATATTAGTGGGAGTTAAGTGGGTTAGGGAGATGAAAGGGTTAAATGGAGGGAGGGATGATTGAGAGGAAATGAGGTAAGGGTGGGAAGGACTTAAGGGATTTAGACAAGTGTAGCTGGGTAAGTAATCACATTTTGCCGTGAACTTGCTGGTGTCAGCAAGTTACATCCAAGATTACCTTAAGGAGGCCCAACAGTGTAGGCCATACTGGGAGAGAGTAGTGTTTGGGTTTGGAACTTTATTTATTTTCTCATTTTATTGGTAATTAGAGGGATCATGTGAGTTGCAGCTGTGGGGTGGTAATACATGCAATTTAGTCTGTGTATGTTTTTTTTTTTTGTTGCTGTTGCAGGAAGTTTTGCTTAGTCTCTCACTGAAGGGGGATCACTTTGCAGAGTGTTGTGTTGGTCCTAGGGAGATTTTCTTGAGGTGGCACTGAGTTGGGAAATGTTGGGGCAGGAGCAGCCTGCCACTTGAATTTGCCTGTGCTCTTTATTAATCTTGGTTGTGTCAGTTTGGGATGGCGTGATTCCCCTTATGCCTTGTTGATGGGGTCAGTTTTGCAGTCTGCCACTCTCCTTGGTATTGACACAAAAACTGGCAGCTTTCACAGCCTTGTGACTGAGCTGACTTTCCGTTTGCACATGCCTGTTTGGTTTCCTTGGGTTTTTCATGTGCCTGGGTTGATGGGGTGCTGTGTGGACATTGCATTCCTGGAGGTGTATTTCCCAGTGTGGTAGCTGAGAGTGCACTGTGCAGTAGATAGACAGTGGCCAGATCTTGTGGTGATGGGGAGATGTGGCTGGATGTCTTTTATGAGGTGGGATTGCAAGGTGCTTATTGTTCTTCCCGGGCTATGCATGCAGGCTTGTTGCCTGAGTGGATGTGTGCTTTGCAACTGCATTGACTTTAGCAGAGTAGCTGTGTTTGTTCATGCCTCTTAGCTGTCGTGGAATGTCTGGGGTTCATTGCAGGTTTTTGGTCTGTTCTTCATGGAATTTGCGATTTGCTGGTAGATCACTGAGATGATCTGAGGACTGGAGTCCCGAGGTGGTGGCGTTTGACTTTCAGACTTCAAACCTTCAAAAAAGAAAAGAAGGAAGTATGCTGCCACAAACTCTATTTAGCACTGTGGGCTGTGCTAGAGAAAGAGGTTTTCGGTTGATCGGAGGACAGTCTGGTACATGTAGGTTGTTTTTTTTTTTTTTTTTTTTTCCATGTCACTTGGGTTTTGAGCCCAAATGGGTATGTATGGGGTTTCCTGTTTCACTACAATGTGCATTTCTGATTGATTCTACAAAGATTGCGGCTGTTTGACTCAGGCTTGTTAGACTTTGACTCTGCTGATTGGACATTCTACAGTGAATCAGATGTTGAGCCAGGGTGAGTGGGTTTTCTGTTGCTCGTAGGTGGTGGGACTGTTACAGCAGCTGGGTGGTGCAGACATTCTGAGATGTTTAGTTGCTGGATGGGGGATTCCCCAGTTGCTAGGCAAAATTAGATGAGGTGGTGTGGGCAGCATGGTTTTACTTGCTGGTTTAGTTGTGGTATGGTAGGCAGCCATGATGATTAGGAGATCAGTTGGGTGGTGCATTTATGGGGCCCAGGGTTGTTTTAATATGGCAATTGGGTTGGTGGCTTCATAGCCTTTCTTCAGTTGGGTTGGCTTGTTTACTATGAGGCTAACGGTTCCATGCAGTGGTGCATGGTTTTTGCAGGTTCGGGGGGACATGAAGAAATGACTGCTGCAGCTCATGCGCAGTAAGTGGGTGTGCAGTATAGATCATATGAGATCTGTACAATTTGTGTTCAAGCGTCCATCCAAGCCATCTGTAGATAGCCCATCCTGTACTAATGTAAGGAAGGAACTCTCCTTGAGACAGAATTTCAACCCTCCCCTCACATAGAACTTATAAGAAAAGAAAATTGAGGCATGCAGCTTTGAGGTATTTAAAGCAGTGGTCCACTCTTAATAGTGGGCAGTATTTGAACTGGTAGTTTCTGTATCCTTCTGTTTCATATCGGGCCTTGTCAGACTGTTTTGTTGGTTCGAGACTGGCAGATTTCTTTTGCTAAGGGTGACAGGTGAACGTCTTTGTTGGCTCTTACAGTGAAATATTTATTGATTAGGAAATTTGTGGCAAGATTTACTGAGTGGACATTTATGCAATGGACGTTTGTACACAGACAACACAAAATGCGTCAAGGGAGTATGCATAGTAGATAGGTGCATTGCTGATTGTAGCTTTCCTTTGTTCCATGGGGGAGGGGAGTTCATTTTGTGAATGGAGCTACTTATGGACATTCTGCGAATACTAATGCAGCTGCTGTGATAATACCTTTGCTATTGTATGAATTGGTTTCAAGGTTTTGGTTTTGTTAGGCTGCATCGTTGTACAGTACTTGCATGGGTTACATGTTGATGTTGCCTGGTTTGAGTGGTGGTGAAAGTGACTGGAGTTCACAGAGGCACACATATCCTGAGACCATAGGGCCTAATGGGTTTTAGCATCGCTAGGAATGGCAATGCTGTTTTTTGTTTTTTGGGGGGAGGGGGTTTGTACACCAGGACTTTAGACCTTCTACAAAAAGTCTATTTCTTGCCAGGTCAATCTTGAAGGAGTACGAATCGTAAGTATGGCTGGTTATGGAGGTTGGTATTATTTTGTTTACGGGATGGTATGTTTGTTTGTTTGAAGTGTAACAGAAACATTCTGGGTAATTTTTGTGTATTGTACTTTGGTGGGATTTTAGAATGTTTGCCTTAGTTAGTGGAGAATCTTTGGCTAGAGTTTTAAGTGAGGCAGCTGTTCTGCGCATTAACTTTAACCTTTAAGATTTTATGTCCATTTCTGTGATTGAGGGGTATCACTCGGCAAGTTGGTAATTAATTAAGAGAGGGTGGAAATATGTAAAGATTGTTGGAATAGCAGTTTTTATATATATGGGGAATTCCATTTTATGGATACCATTTTCAGGACACTCGTCTTCGCTAAGCATAACATGCAGGTGAATGGGTTACATGGGGAAGACAAAATGGTGCCCTGGTGTGGATCTTTGTTCAGGTGGCACCTCATCACACTGTGTTTGTGGGTGATGGGGAAGGCTATCACTGTTGTGGCTTGGGAATTCTCTTTTGAGGTAGACAGTGGGGGTCTATATTATATATTCTAACACTTAAATGTTCAAATCGCTAAAGAACGAACTTTAGTGATCGAACATTTAAATGTTCAAATATATTAAAAAATTAAAAAAGAAAACAAAACAAAAAAGAAAAACTAAAGGGTGTAAGCAGGGGCAAGCCCCTGCACTTCACTCGCTACTTAAATATACCAACTCCAAGATTGTGCTACAGTGTAGGAAATGGGAAAATTTCCATTTCCGCACTGTAGCACACTGAAGTGCGATCTCGGAGTTGGTATATTTAAGTAGTGGGGGGGTGTGGGGGCACAGCCCCCACGTGGTGGGTGCAGGGGGCTTGCCCCCCTCTTAAACCCTTTACTTTGTGTTTTCTTTTTAATTTTGTTTTTTAACATATTCAAACATTTAAATGTTCGATCACTAAAGTTCATTCTTTAGTAATTCGAACATTTAAGCGTTCGAATATATAATATATAGACCTGACAGTGGGGTTTGTTTCAGCCACAAATAGCTGTTCATGGGCTGCAGTTTTTCTGTAAACAGGTGTCCTCCAGCATGCGTGTTGTGCCCTTGCAGTTTTAACCATATTGTCCAGGTCCAAATGTCCATTAAACTGATAAGTAAATGTTAGTAGGCTGTAGCAGTACAGAATAAGATTATGTGACCATTATTTTGCCAACTCCTCAACTTCATCAAACTGTTTAATGATATTCCATCACAGGCAAATCTGTGAATTATACTTAATAAATAATCCAAATAATTAGGAGCTGAATTATTTCACTTTGGGAAATGTATATTATTTCACATTCTCTAATTCAGTTAATACATCAAGTTATTAGAACTAATAATTTTAAGTGGCCCTGATTGTCCCTCATTTTCTGTATTTATCCCTGATTCTGCTGAGATTTGTCGCTGATTGGTTGATGGAGAGCTATGGGAGAGTTATTTGGTTAACTTTGGCAGTAAGGAAGAAGTTGGTGTGAGGCTGATGGTGCTGATTTGGGTTGTTGCTGTGGTTATGTGGCACCTGAGCAGTCAGCAGCATACCTCTCAATTGTGTACTCATTTCGGTGCATAACTTGTCATCACATAGAGACAAAAATTTTTCTTTAACAGCAATAAAGATGTGGTTACAAAAGGCACAGGGAGAGGAATTACACATAGTGCCACCATACAGGGTGTTTAAAAGACTAGATGCATTTTGACTAGGGATTTGGGGATGAGAATATTAAGTAGACTTGAAAGTTTGGAGTTTTGTTGCGGGGATGTGGAGACTGTGTGCTCAGGAAAACTGCCTCTCAAGGATGTATGTGTGGTCCAGCATTAGCAGCCATTGGGGAGGGTTATGGCAGATTTCCATTGCCCAGATAAACACTAGCTTACATACATTGTATTACCATGTGGTTATCTTCTTATGGGAATAACCCCTTTTGATATATTGACAGGCTAAAAGCATCAGTGCCCATGCCCAAAATATTTGTAGGTGTAGTTTTATGTTATTTACTATCACTCTTTATGGCCTCAGTGGTTATCTGATTAGGTATAAGCAAGGCAGTCCAGCAGGGGCACAGTTGTAATCCCAGGGGTGTATTTTCTATTTCCCATCCAGTTAACCAGTTTGTGCTTGAAAAGGGGATAATGAGGTGCTCCGACATGAAGAGAGAAGCTTTTGCACAGATGGGAGAGTCTCTGTCCTTCTTAACAAGGCCTATTGATGTCACAGACTAGGTTGGGGTCAGGCTTGTGGGTTACTCGAGTACATTTTGTTCTACCTGCTTTATAGGCTTGGGAAGCAATATTTTCATGTTATCCCTATTTGGGCTTTTGTCACTCCCTCTCTCATTTTTCTGGCCTTGCACAGACATGGTTTATTGCATTAAAGGATACTGGTTGATACCAGGAATGAAGGACAACAGAAAGGTTTATTGGCTGTGAATGTGTAATTCAGTTGTGCACCAGATGCATCAGTAGGGTAACAGTTGGGGTTAAGTACATACCATTAAGAGGTTGAGAGGTACGTTTCTAGAGGTTTTCACTTAAGTCATTGCTGTCAAGCTAAGGGGGATCAGATGAGCAGAAGGTGGCTAATATTCCAATGGTTTATTATGGCATATAACTGTGCATTAATAGTTTTTTTTTTTTTTTTACAGATCAATGAGGGATGAACGCATAGTGGACATTGTGCCAGTAGTGGAATGATGGGCAGAAGGTCGTAAAAGGTTCAGTCAGTGACCTAAAGGTGGTGGATGCTGCTTTGTTGAAATGATGAACAAGGAGGGCTCAGGAGAACTACCATTAGGTGCTCATTGAGCCATCTCATGTTTTTTGTGGCAGGGGTAGTATGGAGGCAAGAGAGGTTGAGGTTTGTTAAGGGCAGAGTAGAAGGGGTAGATGGGGTTGTTTAGGGGGAGTTCGGTATTGTCCACAGGTGGGGTGGAGTCTCCGATTTGGTTATGAATTGGAATTTTGGGGGGCATGGTAGTTGAGTTTACCTTTATTAGGAAAGGTTAAGCAGAGGGGTTGCACTGTGGCCAGTGCTACTTTGATTTGAAATGGCATCTGGGGGACTGGTAGTCAGAAGGATGTATGTGATTGGGTTCCCCTTTATGATAAGTGATGGGTTAGACAGAGCATTTTAAGGAAGGAAAGGGGGTTCATTAGGATTTGTATATGACAGGGTTGGTTGACAGGGGATCCAGTTTAGTATACAGTGGATGGGTACACTGAATGATTTTTGGCTTAGTGGTTAGGTGTTGGAAATGTTGCTAAGAGTGAGGGGGAACAGCCTGGTCAGGGTGGTTGGCAGAGCAGAGGGACAGGCTTGCCCTCTTCTGTTCCTCCTCTGGTGTCTGGATGTTCATTTCAAGGATTTGGGGAAAGGAAAAAGCAAGCAGAGGTAAGGACGCTGCTTATTTGGTTGGAAGGTAATTCAATGAATGGAGTATGAAGTTGTAATTAATAAATTTTGGTGATCAAAGCTATGTTATGGAAGTTTTAATAAAGGTCATCAAATGTCATTCAGTGTGATGTGTTTATTGAAGGGGACCGGGACAAATGAGGTTTTGCAACAAACTGAGTTGTCCCGGGACATCTTCAAGAGGGGTTAGATTGATATATTAGTGGGAGTTAAGTGGGTTGGGAAGATGAAAGAGTTAAATGGAGGGAGGGATGATGGAGAGGAAATATGGTAAGGGTGAGAAGGGCTTATGGGATTTAGACAAGTGTAGCTGGGTAAGTAATCACATTTTGGCATGAACTTGCTACCCACCCACCCTCCTTTTTTTTTTTTTTTTTTTTTTTTTTTTGGTTGGTTGGTGGGGATTGTGGTTATTTTTATCAGTAGGGGTAGGAGTAGAAGAGGGACAGGCTCTCTTCTATTTCCCCTATGGTCTCTGGATGTTCATTTCAAGGATTTGGGGAAAGGAAAAAGAGCAGCTGGAGGAAGTTTGCTGAATAGATAAGCAAGCAGAGGTAAGGACGCTGCTTATTTGGTTGGGAGGTAATTCAAGGAATGGTGTATGAAGTGAGATGGGGATGCTGCTTCATAAGTAAAGTCGCTGCTTATTTGGTTGGGAGGTAATTCAAGGAATGGTGTATGAAGTGAGATGGGGATGCTGCTTCATAAGTAAAGTAAGCGAGCAGAGGTATGGACGCTGCTTACTGGGTCAGGATGAGTAAGGTCATATCGTCCTGAATTGTTTGGTTGGATGGGTAATTCAATAAATGGGATATGAAGTGAGTCTTGAATGCTGCTTCATAAGTAAAGTAAGCGAGCAGAGGTATGAACGCTGCTTACTGGGGCAGGTTGAGTATGTACTCTGTCCTGATTAGCATTACAAGGATGTTTGTGCTGTGTTTAGAATCAACTATACTATGTCCAGTTGTAATTAATACATTTTGGTGATCAAAGCTATGTTATGGAAGTTTTAATAAAGGTCGTCAAATGTCATTTGGTGTAATGCGTTTATTGAAGTGGACCGGGACAATCAGCAGTTGCCAATGGGTTAGGAATGCAGTTCTGGTATTCTTAGCAGAAGCAGCAGATGACACCCAGTTTTGGGTTGAGGGGATGAACTGTCCAGAGTGCCAGATAACTTAGCTATGGCTCTGAGGTTACAGTTGACTAGTAGTAGGGAAATACAAATGAGATTAATGTTTTTAAAATTAAGTAAGTTAATGCATTTAATTCACAAGCTTTTCATCCAGAGAAGATTGACTCAGAAGATGACTTATTTTAGAATACTGGGCTTAGTTAATTTTTGCTTTATATAACCAAAATCCACATTAAGTATCAATGGACACAGAACATGAGAAGAGAATTTGCAGAGTCTGCTTTACTGAACATGGACATATGGTGATCACCTTACCAAAATACAGACTTTTTCTTGAAAAGATGTCAATGGGTGTTGTCTGCATGTGGATATAAAAGTGCAGTTTCCCTCCCTTTTCTTTTGTTTTTCTTCCTTATGTAGTTGCAGCAGGTCTGATAATATAAAACTGCCATCTGAGTCACTGTTACTGATGTGCTGATATCTTTAATATCTGCTATCGCCATAGCACTTTTGGTATGGTTTAAGCTGTCAGAGATCTATACAGACTAATGCTTTGTGCCTTAAAGTACACTGCTCACCTTCTAATAACATTAACGTGAGAAATCTCAGCGCTGTACTGGACACTGAAAGAGTTGGGTAGAAGAAGGTTGGAGTAAGCAGTTTGCACAAGCTTACCCATGGGGGAGGGTGGAAATGGATGTCTCACTCAGCCAAATTGTTCCCTTGCAAGTAAGGACTTGCAAAACATCAATGGCTATAGGACCAGGGACCATAGGGATGAGGAGAAAAATGATAAACAGAAGTTAAATTACTAAACTGTTTCATGTAGTGCAGGGTTTGATTCCCTCAGTCTCTGTTTGTCTGCTGTATTATTCTGAACAAGTCATTTCTCCAGGCAGTAATCTTGGGTTGACCCTGAGGATGGGCACTAGCATCCAGTGGGCTGTGTGAGGCTGTTAGAAAGTGCATCATGCATTGTCTTTGAATCCCTGCACCCTTGATATACTAGTTAATTATTGATTCACTAGATACCATTTTGACTATGAACACCAACATGTCTTTTGTAGTTTATTGGCTTGACAGAGGCACTTTCAATAAATAGGAGTTTCAAGAGAAAGAAGAGACATTTAATGTTTTTCCCAATAAGTCTGTTTTCAATATGTGCCTTTTGTTTTGTTAAGCAAGTGACTGTCAAATGCTTTTGCTATAAAATTTGAAATAAAAGTTATAAATTTCAATCCAAATGTATGTAAAAGTAAAGAAAAGAAAATAGCATGCACACTGGCAGATTTAAACAGTGTTTTATTGTAACTGGGGACAGGCAGCCAAGTAATGGGATTATGAGTATAGCTGGGGGGGGTCTTGGTTCATTACCCTGCATAGGGCCCCATTTAACCAGGATCTGACTAATGAGATGGATAGATATATATAGATATATGCTTATTTCTTTTCTGCATTCATATATGCTATAACTAAAAGTTTCCTGTGTTAGATTATAACAAATAGATCTTACATAAGAGTAAAATGGCAAAGCTGGCCACACGGCTGCGCAAAGTCTAGATCTAGACGACTAACTGTAAAGGTATACCCTGACACCATATGCAAAAATGGGAAAAGGGGGTTGTGAATGAATGGATGGATGGATGAATGGATGCATGGTTGATTGCATTCTACATTTTGCTATCAATCAAATGAAACTTGTCTGCAATTTTCCTATATCAGTTTTTATTAGCAGTAAGTATGTCTTGATTCATTACATCTGTTGCTGTGTGCTTTTCAATGTGCAGTTTTCATACCAGCTCATACCTGAGCTTCTGCAGGTCTTAGCTACAATTTGTAACTCTGTGATAAACATGCATCTATATACATCTTGCTTGTATACAGTAAAAGTCTTTTCTGTTACATTTCCTGGATTCCGTTACTAAAAATTGTTTCATTATACATTAGATCTAAGGAAAACACCCAGTTAAACTTTCATTCACTGCATTGTCCTAATTAGTTTGATCTAAGGCTATGGCTTCTTTATGAGGTTATGGCAGTTTGCATGTCATCTAAGTACATATTTATTGTACATTCATTACTTAAACTGACTACACATGCCAATAAATTACTTATTTTAATAGAAATTCATTTTCAGCTGAATCATTACTTGTGCATGAAACTTTTATTACATTTCCATTAATGCTGTTTTAATTGTGCCATATGCCAAACGGTGCGGCTACATCTGGTCCCCTATTTTCTTTTGTTTGTTTTTATTAGTTACTCAATTACTGCTTCAAGTGGAAATACTTAAAGTTGACACTTTTATTTAGTGTGCCCTTGAACTTGGCTGGATCCTACGACATAGCCATGCACTGGAAATCTTCATTTATTGATTACTGATGTTTAACTAAGTTACAGAGATTGCTTTTATGTCAACTGTTTTAAGTCTGAAAGTGAAAAGTTAACATGAAAGGCTAAGCCATCCAGTCTGACAAAACCTCAGGTCCCTGTGAAAAAACTCTCGATTATTCAAGGGGAAGAAGAAAAGATATCATGCAGGCAGAGGTGGAGAGGTATGCAGCAGAAGCGCTGTCTGAACTGTTTTAAAATGTTTCCTTACCTAGTCAAAGAGATTCTGAAATGTGAAGCCTTGTATAATACAATGCTGCTAGAACATGCTTCCTGTTAAAGCAACCATAGTAAGACATTTTGAACAGATTAACATGAAGATTTAAATGACTTTCCTACACTTGTTTGCAAGATGTTCTTAAGAATAGATTATCTTCAAAGATTTTAAATAATGACTTGTTTAACCATAGTTAGTTGGCTTGTGGTAGCTGACAGAGCACATTCAGTGGACTTTTCCACTTTGCTTCAGTGCAGATCAACTATGCGGGTGGTGTAAATAATATAGGAAAGTAAGGGGACAGGACCCTACAAGGGGAAGGGGCATGCCTTCCTGCAAAAAAAAAAAAATTTTTTTTTGGAGGGGGCGGTTATGTTTTTCAAATTACACTTTTCATATTGACAAATCAAAAAACACAACTTATTCCTGAGGCTGACAATGTAGTGAAACTGTACATAAATAGTGGTGTATGGTATGAGCTGTACCATCAGACTGAACAAAGTAAACAGTTTGGCCCACACACACGCGTGCACACACACACACACACACACACACACACACACACACACACACACACACACACACACACACACATTTAGAGTATCATAACTTTTCAGTAATTCCTGCATTCGTTTTTCCACCCTAAATGTGATGGTGGGTGAGGGTAAGGTATGTCATTAAAGGGTTATGGATTTTAGGCAGGCTTTACTGCTAATTTTAAGAACTGGACTGTCTGCCCAAGCTTCTATACAGCTGGAATTTAACTGAAAATTCAAACATTAAAGATATGTGTTACAGATCATACCTAATTCACATTATAGTACAGTTTTAAAGTGTTGCACTTTGTATAAATAACTTTTTGTCTTCAGAGGTAGACCTAACACAGCTTAAAACCTGTCACAAAATCCTTTTTGTATCAGTAACAAATATCAGGTTATTTTTCTCTTTTACTTCTTGGTCCCAATATTCATGCCTAAACCAAAACTGTATTGTGGGTAAATGTTCGCCTTCCTTCCTACTTTCTTAGGTAATTATATTTTTGAATGAATTTTGCTTCAATTGCTTCTATTTCCCAGAACTCATAACTACACTCAATGGAATGGTTGTTTGCTGCATAATTTAATTAGTTGATTAAATATACAACAAGAAAATAAATAAAAATGCTACTTGTTTTATTTCAAACCCAGAACTCTAAAACATCAAACACTGCAGTTTCTGTATTATATGACAGATACAAAATATATAAGATTTGTATGATATGAAAAGAGATATGTTTAAACTGCAATTTAAACTCCAGTCTTTTCCCCAGTCATATTTATGATTGATACTGTTTTGTGTTTTCCATCTATAGGCATTTATTGTGTCAGTAAAATGCAGCATATAGCAATAAATCAACAAAAATGTTAACAGGCTATATGTATGAGTTGATTTTTTCCATGTTCTTTCTATTCATTATGTTTACTTAGGATTTTCCAGATTCAACCAAAGAGATAAAGAAAACCTCATTTACAGATAATAGCTCAAGGGAGGCGAGGGTGATAAGTAAACACGAGATAGTGTTAGACACAGCAGAAAAAGATCTAATGATATTCCTCATTTCCTATCATATATTCTTTATAGCACCCTCTGGGTACAGTTTTCACTCCAGCCAACCAATCAAATCAACTTATGCTGAGCTTTATCCTAGAACAAACACAAATACACAGTGTGATATTTAAAGTCAGCGTAACTGCAACTTTGTTTTTTTAAAGAAGAAATAACACATAAAATGTTTAGAACTCCTAAATTATTTTGAAGACAAATGCTTTCCAGTCAACAAAAGCAAAGACTAAATGGAAACTGTTAGAACAATGGTTGTAAGAGTTTTTCTACTTTTATTTTTGCTGTGTTAAGATATAGATAGTTAGCATATTGGTTTGTTACCTAAAGTTTGTTACTTGTTCTGTTTTTTGTGTTTTTTGATCATTTTCATGAATGCATTTCTGTGCATTTGACAGATTGCAAGCCTACTTTCTATATGCAGTTGAAACAATAAATGAATGATGGAATCTACTTCAGAAATGAAAAAGGTATAACCTTAAACAGAACTAAAAGCTGTTATATTATGAGCTATAAAGCCAGAAAATACAAGTCTAACTGTCCTTTAAGATGGACACATCTATAATTTGCCAATAGCATCAGATCTGAGTCAGAGAAGCTACTTCTGAATAGTTTATGGAAATCATTTTTTTTGAGCTACCACCATCATCTGTAATAATTTCCCAGTTATACTGTCAACCCTTGTACTGCATAATATCACTTTGTGCTAAAGATTTTTTTACCTGAGACAGTGTACAAAAACATCATATCCACACTATAAGGGTTTGCAGTGGCAATAAACTAAACATTTACAACCTCTGATATTATGGCTTCTCCAACAACCATGTCCCCAGTTTTCTTTTGACAGAATATTAAATTACACAGAAAAGTAAATAATTCAGTCAAGCAAATAAATACAGTGCAGTACTGTTAAGATAAGATCGGCAGACCACGATGCTTTGCCAGAGATGGCCTGCATCTGTCTCATTTAGGCTTCAGGCTTCTAGAAAAGCTCTTGCCTCCCCTATAGTGCCTTTTTTTAGGAAAAGTGATGAGGTTAAAACTACCAACATAAATATTTCAACAAAGCACAAATTAAAGGTCATGCTGCTAAATTCTAGGAGTCTAATATGAAACTGCACTCATTACAAGCATTCTTAACCCTGGAAAATGCTGACATCTGCACAGTCACAGAAACCAGAGAGCACCCCAGCCTTACCTGGTTACTTATCCTATCATACATTCAGACCCCAAACTGTGGGCAGTAAACCCAAAGGAGGTGGAGTTTCAATACATATTAAAGACACACAGACCTCCAGACTGGTCAAACAGTATGACGCACAGGAGACACTCAAGGTGCAGTTAACCATTCACAAGACCCCTATACAAATCATAGCTAGCTACCAGCCCCCAAATCTAACTCAAGATGCCCAGTTTGCCTATCTGGGTCTCTTTGAGTCTATCAAGATTCAACCATTTACCCTGGTCCTGGGTGACTTTAACTACCCAAACATAGTCTGGGAGGACTACTCATGTCAAAACACAAATTCCCAGAGATTCCTCGATTTTCTCAATGCTAATGCCTTGGAACAGCTAGTTAATACCCCCACAAGAGGTGATTATATCTTGGACTTGGTATTAACTAACATGAGTAACCACTGCAGCATCCCTGCAATATCATCCTCCCTGGTAAGATCCAACCATAAAGCAGCCACTTTCAAAATCACCATCTCCCCTGATACCCCTCGAGCTGGAGTCAAACAAAAAACTTCGCCAAAGCTAATTACAGCCTCCTGAAGGATGATATAAACAGTTTCAGAGCCCCCTCCCTCTCTCTAGGAACTGGCACCAGTATCCAAAACTACACTAAAGCATTATATGAGCGTGTATATAGATGCATGGAATCAGGAATACCCGACAAGACTAAATCATCCTCTGCAAGGAAGGGTAAACATGTCTGGTGGACATCTGCAATAAATAAACTCTATAACAGAAGGAAAAAGTTGCTGTCCAGGGCCAAGAAGAAGCAGGTACCCAACTGGAAGCAATCTCTCCTTAGCCCGAACAAGCAAAAAAGAGCACTAGTGAAATCCTCCAAAGCAAATTTGAGTACAAACTGCCCACATCTACTAGAGACAATCATAATAATACTGTCTTCTAAAACCTATTAAGCAAATTGCCTCATAGAAACATTTTATAGTAATTGTCTTGCCTTCATGCAACTACATTATGATAAAACTGTGTTTTTGTAGCCACTTACCCCAAAAACTATATTCATCTTAATGACATATTTTTTTATACATCTTGAAATAGTTTTGCTATACTCCTGATTACAGACACTGTATAACATTTTATTGCTACTTAATGCTTTGTAATAATCTTGCAACATTGCTGTTTAATGGTAATTTATAATGAAAATTGTATATGTTGGAGCTTTTCTCTCCGGGCCTCTGCTGAAAAAGGGCTCTTCAGCTCAGTTGGACAAACCCAGTCAACAAATGTAAAATAAATAAATAATAAATAAATAAGGCCTTCTTCACATATGTCCACAAGCTCAAAGGAACCACCCAGACCTGTTCAGAACTGTTGGTCAAGGACACCACATATACAAATGCTGCAGATATAGCAAACTTGCTGACTGACATTCAGCAAAAACTTCACCCGTCTGCCCCCATCAGTACATCAGGGAAGACCCATTACCTGTCCCCTTACCCTTATATCTAGGGAACAAGTCATCACTGCTCTCTCAAAGGCAAAAAATGCAGCCTCCATGGGACCCGATAACATCCCAGGCTGCATCCCACATGAACTCAGGCAGGAATTTGCAGCACCATTAGGCGCCCTATTCTACCAAAGCCTGAGTACTGGCTTTGTCCCAGATGAGTGGAGGACAGCCACTGTCATCCCTTTGCAAAAAGGTGGAGTGTCCACTGATCTGGGAAATTATAGACCCAACAGCCTAACTAGCCTAATCTGCAAGGCCACGGAACGGATTATCATGGACCTCATTAACAAGGACATTGGCAACCTCCAACCTCAATCCCATACAGTTTGGCTTTGTCAAGGGAGGTCATGTCTGTTAAATTTAGTTGATTACTTTGAGACAGTCACCAAAGCCATGGACAAGGGGAAGATGGTGCACACCACCTACCTTTATCTGACCAAAGCCTTCGACATTATTCCAAGTAACCAAACACAGGAAATTATATATAAAAAAATATATTTTATTTTATTAATTTTTTCATATAATTTTGCTTTATTTTATATATAGTTTTTTCTATATGAATTTGTTGTATGTGTGTTTTTTGAGTGAATTGCTTTAAGTATTATGTTCATTATGTTAATTGTTTAATTGAAATGGGTGGGGTGGTTGTTCATGGGTATTTAAGAGCATGTGGTTTGTTTTTAAATGTTCTGAGGAAGACCCGATTGTGGGAAGAAAGCGCTCACCTTGTATTTTGTGAAGCAAATAAAGTGTCTGGATACCTACAGTGGCTGTGGAGTAGGATTTTTGTATCCTTCGACATTATTCCCCACTTGGGCAAAATAGATAAACTCCCTCAACTAGGCATCAATCCATATGTTACCAGATGGGTAGCTAAGTGGCTTACTGATAGAACCCACCTAGTCAAAATAGGGGAAGCCACCTCAAGCAGTAGACCCATAATGAGCAGAGTAACTCGGTTCGGTCTTGAGGCCTCTGTAATTTGGGATATGCTTTTCTCAGATGCATGTCAAAACCAGTGTGTTATGGCTGACAAAGTTTGCAGATGATTGCAAGCTGGGCACTGTCATCATTTCCCCTAGTGATGTGGATATCTTCCAGGAGGGTCTCACCCAAACAAATGACTGGTGCCGGAAACATGGCCTCAAGCTGAATACCAAAAAATGCATCATCATCCCCTTTGGGGAGAGTGACATCCCCACAAATTATCACATTAATAACAACATCCTAAGCATGCAATCAGTCGTGAGGGATTTAGGCACCCAGGTTGATAGCAACCTGACTTTTGACCACCATGTTGCTTCTGTTGTACCGAAAGCTTTCTAATGGTCCACCTCATAAGTAAAGGCATCTCATCTAGGGACAAGGAGGTCATAACATCCCTGTATTCTTTCTTTATAAGGTCCATTATTGAGTACAATGCCCCATTTGGCATGTACCTTGCAAAGAACATGCAGCAGCTGGAGTGACCACAGAGGTTCCTCACCAGGAGAATCCAGGGGCTCAAAAATCTACCATACACAGATAGGCTAAAAGCCTTATCCCTCTACTCAGTTTCACGCAGACTTCTCAGAGGTGACCTCTGTCTGGCATACAAGGCGATCTTGGACCCCACCTTGATGGGACTGCTGCATATCTGCAAGTCAAGCTCTACTCTAGTAACCCACACACGCAGCCTCAACCTGGTCTGTATTATCACTAGGACTTGTTGGCGGATCAGATTTATGTCCCAGAGACTACCCCATCTGTGGAATAGACTCCCTGTCCATGTCAAGCAGAGTACCTCTTTATCCCTTTTTAGGTGCACCCTGGATAACTTGGATGGGAAACAGAAAATACACCCCTGGGATTCCACCAGTGTCCCTGATGGACAGGGACTTCAGGTCCTGACTTGTTTACACATGGGCTAAACTATGGCTAGGCATACAAGGGCCTTTGGACCAACAGACTAGTAACTTCCTATGATCCTATGTACTTTCACTTAGATTTGAGCCTTTACATTCACTAGCTGATTGTATAGATTTGTGACAGGTAAAACAACAAACAACAAGGCACTTGGCCATGGCCATTTATTTGTCCTGTTTTTCTTTTAATGAGTTTTTTTAAGCATATATGCACTAGGAGTAATGGATGCTGTGAATATAATGCAGTGGCTCAGCTGAACTAGAAAAACACACAAATTATATCAACTGGACAGCAGTGTAATGTTGTTACCAAATGATCATACAGGATGGTTGAGCTTCCATGGACAAGTGAGCTGAACTTTTCATGGAAATAACACAGGATTAGGAACTCACATAAGACTCATCACTGTACATCTCATTACTTTGGGATAGACCATAGCAGTTAAACTTCCTTTTGAAATGTCAGTCCACATTTTTTAGAACAGCCTATCTATCCAATGCACTAAGGTCAACAGAAACCAGGCTGAAGACCTGAAAGTTGACTAAAGAAAAAACACATTTCAAGGAATTACTCAGGGCTCTAGCACCCCAAGAAGAGGAAGAAATAGCTGGAGTTGAAGAAGAATGGCAGCGCCTCAAAACAGCAGGTGTGAGGACTACAGAACAGGTCTGTGACCAAGCCAGGTATGGGAAATGGGTACCTAAAGAAAGCTTGTGGTGAAATGCAGAAGTCCTAGAATCATCTAAAGAAAGAAGGAGTGCAAAAAAAGTGGGAGATAGAAAAGACAGACCAGGTTAGGAAGGAATACTGGTTGGCTAACAAAGGGGATGAAAAAGGAGTTGCAATAGCAAAGAACAAGGTATCGGAGGCCCCCTACCAGCTTCTGGGAAGTGACTCAGTAGGTGGCACAAGGGCACTATATCAGGTTGCAAGGCAAAGGCAGAAAGATAAGGAAGATAGTCAGACACCCTTCATAAGGGATGGTAGCAACAACCTGCTCACCAGCCCACAGGACATCAAAGGCAGATGGAAGGAGTACTTCCAGCAGCTTCTTAATACAGAAATCCCCACATAAGCTGTACTGCCCCAGACACAGCCTACAATGGGAGAAGAAGAGGCACCCACCCTAGAAAAAGTAAGAACAGTACTAAGGAAAATGAAGTCATGGAAAGCAGCAGGCTTAGATAAGGTCACAGCAGCTATGATAAAAATGCTGGGGGAGATGGGTAGAAATGACTTCTGAGGGTACTCATAGCAGTGTGGAGAGAACGGCATATCACAGATAACTGAAAAACAAGCACACTCCTACCAGTGTACAAGAACTAAAGGGATATTTATAACTGTGGTCAGTATTGAGATATCAGACTCCTGTCACATTGCATGAAAGTTCTGGAGAGGTTGATCAATAAATGGATACATAGATTAATAGAAAGTAAGATGGGAGATGAGCAGTTCATATTTAGATCAGGATGAAGCACAACTGACTCAAGGTTTGCAGTGAGACAGATAATTGAGAAGAATCTACAGATGCAAGAGCTCAATTGGGCATTCCTAGACTTGGAGGAAGCATATAACAAGGTCCCAAGAAACCTGATTTGGACAGTCCTTCGGTGGTTCGAAGTTCCAGACACATTGGCAGAATTAGTGTAGGCTATGTACAAAGATCCAATAACTGAAGTACAAACAGTGTCTGGTCTCACAGATGGGTTCCCAGTGGGAATGGGTGTGCATCAGGGTTCACTTCTGAGCCCACTGCTGTTCATACTGGAGATTGATTACATTAGTAAACATGTCAGAGGGAACAGATCAACAAAGTTACTGTATGCAGACAATGTGGTATTCCAGGCAGATTCTGAGCAACAACTTCAACAAAGGATAGGTGAATGGAAGGCAAAACTGAAGGCATATGGAATGAAACTAAGTACAGATAAGACACTGGTAATGGCAGTAAATTGAGGAAAACAGAAGAAGCTGAGAACTGCGATAGGAGGGAAGATAGTGGACAGAGTAACAGCTTCAAGTATTTGGGGGCATAGCTGAGGAGAAGGGAAGTCTGAATGAAGAGATCAAAGCTAGAATCAGAGGGGCTGCAGTGAACTGGCAAAGAGTTTCAGGTGTGTAACGTATGACAGAAGAATGGCAAAGAAGCTGAAAAGTAAGGTGTACAAGACAGTGGTGTGCCCAGTACTATTGTATGGTACAGAAACCTGGACAGTAAAGTACCTGAGAAGGGTGGTAAGATGCACACTGTGGGACAAAGAAATGAGTACATAAGAGCAGAAGCCAAAGTAGCTCCAATTGCAGAAAAGATCAAAGACAACAGATTACAGTGGTTCAGGCACATGTGCAGAAAAGCAGAAGACAGTCTGGTGAAGAAGATTTGGGACAGGCAGGAAAAAGGCATGAGGGAACAAGGGCATTCAGCAAAGAGGTGGATGGATTGTGTGAGATGAGTGTAGAATAAGGCAGGAGTGTGGCATTGAATCAAGAGAGATGGCAACAGTTAACATGACACCCTGACCTCATATAGAAAAAGGGAATATGGAGGTTGATGATGACGTTGTTGATCCAGTGCAATTTCAGGAGGGGAAGTGGCATATTTCTGACATAATTTGGATGTTATCCTACATCTAAAGAAATATCCTTACACTTCTTTGCAGATGTACATTTTGCTTGCAGCCTGTCACATTATTTTTATTTCCATTCCAGTTATAGTATAAACTCTTCAAAGAGCTACAACAAATCTGGCTGATTTTTTAACTTTAGAGCACTTACAGGATACCTTTTATCTTAATGAAGGGTCAATCTGGCTTTATCTCACCAGATTTGTACTTAACCTGTCAATTTCAACTTCAAATATATTTCACTTTATCAGAATGAAGGTTAATTTATTTTTCAACTGTCGACAATCTGGACTTTATAGAAGGTGAACATATGTACTTCAGGACTTTGCTTTCCGATCTCTGGCTTTCACCTGCTTTTACAGCAATGGCTTTTGTAAGATACTGCTTACGATGTTACCCCTTTGCTTAGTCACTGCACAGGTTCCCTGTAAATTATGTACAGTATACATGTGAGTACTGGTCATACCCTCTGATCATTGATAGAGTCCTCTGCAGTGAATACAGTTCACACATCATATGTCCTCCTTTTTACTGGTCACAGCTGCAAGTTATACAAAAGATACAGTTGTGAATATTACAAGTTTATAGATGTATATCATTGCCTGGGTTTTTATTTTTGGGTTACATGTGATTCCTCTTGTTTTGTGTCTGTATACACTCTTCATTCCTTGATACAGGGATGTCCTGGCATGGATTAATGAGTTACACATACTCCAAAGCTATGTACTGTGAAGGGATACTGAGAGAATACATGTCCACCCACTGCAGAAGAGCTTGTTTTACATCAACAAATCAACAGATATGTTTTGCCATACATCTTTTACTTGTATATCATTCAGTCCCTTTCCTACAGCTGTTTCATCTTTGATAGTTAACAGTTTTCCTCTACATTGCTCAGTATATCTACTAAATCTGTTCAGTTTTCCATGTACTTCTGTTTGGTATAGCAGCATGCATCAAAAAGAAAGAAACAGTCTCTGCAAGTGCTTAATTTTAATATATTAATGAATATCCAGAAAACAACAGATTAACAAAGCTTTCGGATGCAATCCTTCATCAGTGTTAAAAAGTTTTAAAATCACAACTGTCTTAAATAGAATGTAAAAATGATCACAAGACACAGCCTGGCAAATCATAAAGAAAAAGCAATCAACTGAGGAGCTTAAAAAATCAATTAAGTAGCTAAAAAAATCTTAACTATCTAAGGTAGTTCTGCTTAGACTTTAAGACAGGTTTTATACTCACAGAAGCATTGATTCCTGGTAAAACATCTGCCTGTAACCTAATAATCCATTCATATTCCTTTAGTTCTAATTTATTATCTATATCACCTCCTCTTAAATTCTTGTATAAAACTTCAATAACTCTAAAAATAAAGTTATGCTCAGAGTTGTTATCAGCATGCATCCCAACAATGGGAAAATTGGAAAAACAGTTCAATGGAAACTAGAGAATAAGGATTTTAAATTCACTTTAAACTATGTAATGCCATATTCAGGTGAAATCTGCTCCCATGACACAAGTACTTTTTCTCAGACATATACACAATATCTCTCTTTCTCTCGGTCTCTCTCTTTTTTTTCAGAAAGACATAAAAACATACAACCAAACACACAACGTCTGTCATCTGTACATTGGTGTCAGTGAGTTACATGATATTTGGTCAAAAGAATTGTTATCAGCTTAAGACATGTTGATGATTAATTACCCCAATGAGTAGAAAAAGTTTTTCTGCACATTATTTCTTATCATGGGTTGTAATCTTACCCTGCTGTATACCCCGGGTACAGTCTAAGCACCCCACCCACACTCCTATAATACCAATTAGACATTAACTTTTGACACTGTCATTTTAAATGAAAGGGCTACTATCAATTAAATAGTATCTCAGTTAATCTCTGGCAATGAGTATAAATTCAGACTGTCCAAAGCGGTGGTGGTGTTGCGGTAGCATTGTCGCCTCACAGTACGACGTTGTCTTGTTCGATTCTCAGCTAGAGCGTCTTCTGTGTGGAGACATGCGTGAATGGGCGTACCTTCATTGAAGGTTGTGCATCAGAGCTGGCAACTCGGCACGTAAAAATCTACTGCCAATCATTAGCGGGCCGGAGTTCCACTATGGCGACCCCTAACCGGGAAAAGCCGAAAGACACAACATTTCAAAAGACTGTCCAGCTTTCATGTCAGATAGAAAAACTAGCTATTTTGCCATAAAATGTACATTGATTATCGCTATATATTCTTGTTTTATTTTATTTTAAGGTTTAAAAAAAAGTAATTTTACAAAGATGAAAAGCACATATTAGGACCTGCAACCATAGATAGGCACGTTCCTATTATCGCTGCATCTAGTTTGGTAGACATGGATGTCCTGAAGCAGTGTAGTAATTGGCTTATGTACACTGGCAACCATTTAATTCTGTTAACAGACAAATACAGATTGTGAGAGATATAGTTACACAATGTCACTGGAGGCTACATACAGACACAAAAAACACAGGTTGTCACAGACATACACACACAACACTGACCGTACTTACAAAGAACCATACACATAGACTCACATATGTGGAGGTCCTCATATGTTAACATACCCAACCTTAAAGGCTTCTCAGACACAGTCCTCAGAAACTCCACGTGCACACAAATAAGACAACTCTGATCACAACACACAAAACTACATCTCACTGTGTCTCAGCTACTAAACCCATAAGGTGTACCACCACACAACCCAATATTGTGGTCATAGGAGTCTCCACTGTGAGACACACTGATGTTCCTCTCACCAGGCTGGTTAAGGAGAAGATTGCAGTTAGTTGTCTGTCAGGGTCCAGGATCTGCCAGATCACACAAACATGGAGATCTCAAGTGCCAGTATCATTCAGTCATAGTCCATGTGGGTATGAATGACCTGACACATACCTCCATGGACTATATGAAGACAGACATGATGGAATTTTCAGAATATGTGTCACAGGCAGGTATGATACTAGCATAGAGCAGTTTACTGTCCCCCAAGATGATGTCACAGTGCCAAAAGAAAATTATTGATTTTAATAATTGTCTTAGCTACTAGTGTCATTCCATAGGGGTCCAATATTTGTCACCCTGGGAGAACATGGTTGACAGGCCATGCTGTTCTGCCACAGCTTTCAGATATTGGCCAAAACAATATCCAGCCCTGTAGTGCCTTTATTTGGGCATTGCCAAACAGACAAACCTTCTAACATAAAATCTACTCAGGATAAGATAAATGTATTACTGCTCAATGCTAGGAGTCTCAACAAGAAACTTCACTCCCTAGAAGCTCTCCTCACCCAAAGAATGCTGACATCTCTGCAATCACAGGGACAGGGTTCATCACCACAGAAATCACTCTGGTGATGCAGGGCTATAATGCCTTTCATACATTCTAATCACCCACTGCACGCAAAAGGGAAAAAGGCAGAGGTATATCTACCTACATAAAGGATAAGCACACATCAAGACTGGTCAAACAATATGAAATGCTTGAGCTACTCCATGTCCAACTAACCACAGGAAAAATCCATTACCATATATGTGCTAGCTATAAGTCCCCCACCATGATCCAGGAAATCCATAGATGATACCTGAAGTTATTTAAATTGCTCACCATTCAGCCCAATCCCACACTCATGGGTGATTTTAACTACAACATCTCCGTTAACTGGGAAGCATAAATGACCACTAACATGCAGGCTCAAAGATTCTGAGGCTTTTTTTAATGCAAATGCCCTGGAGGAGCTAGTCTGTACTACCAGCAGTGGTACAAATATACTAAACCTAGTACTCGCAAATATGGGAGAGTGCTTCACCCCCCAAAGTGTAATGTCCTCACTGGTTAGATCAGATCACAAAATGGTCTCACTTGAAATAAATATAAAACTAGACCGCCCCCACTTAACCCCAAAATCTTTAAGAACTTTTCTAAGGCAAACTACCTCCTATTATGGGACAGCATAGCTAGTTTCCAAGCTCCCCCAAACACAGAAAACAGAGAAATGAGGAGGTGTACACAAAAGCCCTGTATAACTGTATAAACAACTGCATAGAAACAGCAGTACCAGACCAAAAACAAACCTAGGTCAAGCCACAAAAGCAAACCACCCTGGTGGGCCCCTGGTATAAATAGATTGTACAACAAAACAAAGAAAATCTTGGCTAGAAGTAAGAAAGAATGTGCACAATAGAGCAATGAATCCCTCATTACTGTAAACAAGCAAATCAGGGAACTAGTCAAGTCTTCAAGAGCAAACATTGCAGCAAAAATAGCCTCCGAAGCTAAGGATAACCATAAGTCATTTTTCAGTTATATCATCATTCTTAAAGGCAACACCCATCAATGTGCGGAATTAGTTGTAGACAGCATCACCTATACTCAGCCAGAAGAAATAGCAAATCTGATAGCCAATAAACTCAGCTCAAATTTCACCACCCCATCATCTCCAGTTACCCCCAGGAAATACCATCCACCATTCCTCTACCAGTTAACACCAAAGAACAAGGTTACCACTGCACTCTCTAATGCTAAAAACACAGCTTTGATGGGTCACAATGATATACCAGGATGCTTTTTAAATAGCTTGAAACAGGACTTATCAGGCCCACTAGGATCTCTATTTAACCCCAGCCTCCAGACTGGTGTTGTTCTAGTGGAGTGGATGACAGCATCAGTCATCCCGCTGCATAAAGGAGGACCATCAACTGACCTGGGAAGTTACAGACTTATAAGTTTGACAAGTCTTATATGCAAGCTATGGAAAGATTAATCATGGACCTGAAATATAATGACATAGGAAACCTCCAAACAGTGGACCCAACCCAATTTAGCTTTGTCAGGGGCAGGTCATGCCTAATAAAACCTGGTGGATTTCTTTGAGAGAGTCACTAGGCCATGGATGAGGGTAACACAGTGCATAATGCCCATCTTTACTTGACCAGGCATTTGACACAATTCTCCACTCAGGTATTAAAGATAAACTCACAAAACTGGGCATACATCCCTCTGTCACCAGATGGTTTTCCAAATAGCTCACGGACAGGACATATGTTGTTAGTGTAGCAGAATCCAGATCTAGCAAGAGGCTAGTTACTAGTGGTGTGCCACAGGGTTAAGTGCTGGGACCACTCATGTTTGGAATATACTTCTATGAAGTCAAGGCTATTGTAGAAAGCCTCTGCTTGACAAAATTTGCAAATTACTGCAGGTTGGGGGCAATCACCGAATCCCCCTGCAAAGCAAATATTTTTCAGAAGGGTCTGAGTCAGACAAATGACTGGTGCCAAAGCCATGGCCTAAAACTAAATACAAAAAAATGCATAGTCATACCCTTTGGGATGTCAAATTCCCCTGAAAATTACAATATCAAATAGTACACACCCCTAAGAGTGGGCTGAGAGCTAAGAGATTTAGGTACACATGCACACACACACACACACACACACACACACATATATATATATATATATATATATATATATATATATATATATATATATATATATACTAACATGAACTTTGATCACCATGTGTCCACAGTGGTGAGAAAGGCCATCTATGTGGCACAGCTTATAAGTAAAGGCATGGCATCCACATCCAAGGAAGTTATAGTCCCACTTTACTCAGCCCTTATCAGACGAATAATCGAGTACAATGCCCCTTTCAGCATACAATTGCCTAGGCACTTACAACAGCTGGACTGACCTCAGTGGTTCCTCACAAAGAAAATACCAGGTGTAAACAACATATCCTATGAGGATAAACTAAGAGCACTGTCCCTTTATTCTGTCTCCTACCGACTATTAAGGAGTGCCCTATACCTAACCTACAAGGCACTGACAAATCCAGCCCTGATGGAACTGTTGCACATTTGCAAGACAAACAGTATGAGAGTCACCCAATCTAGGGCTCTAAACCTGGTCTACAACTCAAACAAAACATGCTGGAGAGACTGATATGTGTCTCAGGAGATTGCCCTTTCTCAGGAACAGGCTTCCTATTCATATTAAGTAGATCCCTTCCCTGACCCTCTTCAAACCCAGTTTGGATTAATGAATGGGAATCATAAATTCACTCCTGGGGTAATGCTTATGCCTTTTATGGACAGGGGCAGTCTGTAAAATACTCAAAGTCATAGGCACAAACCTAAGCCATCCTCTAACCCCTAGGGATAATAAATTGGGTAAATTTCAGGTAATATTGGCTAGGCTTGTAAGGCCTCTTAAGCTGTTAGCTTATTAATGTCCTATGAGCCTGTGAGACCCCTGATGTAAATTTAGGTGCTAAACTCTTCACCTATGATCTTATCTTATTATTTTTATTTTATTTTTTAATGTTATAAAGACAAGCGTCTGAAGTGTTTCTCCCCGTGCCTCTGCTGAAAATTGGCTTAGTTCCAAGTCGGACTTTCCCGGTTAACAAATGTTAAATACGTAAAAAAAAAAAGAAAAATAAAAGAACAGTCAACATTACACAACTGTAAAACTTTATTGCACAAACTTCAAATGTTTCCTATCACACAGTTGCTTCAGGTAAAAACTGCATTCTAGCTGATATGCTGTAAGACTCTCATGCATATGCAACATATACAACAACAAAGGTAAGACACAGAGTTTCAACTGAATGTTGTACACAATTAAAAAAATCATACAGAAGAAAATAATATGGTCTGTAAAGAACAAACACAGAGCAAACAATTCTACTGCAGCAGTGCTTTCATTGGTTTACTTTTTAAAAGTGTTTAATGAAAAATAAACTTACTTATGCCATATCTTGAATAAACAAGGTATCATTGCCACCAGGCTTCTGTTTTTTGTAAATTCTTGTTCCGCTCATTGCACTTCTAGGATGTTTCAAAGATGCAGGTACCTGAATGGTAAATAGTAAACAGCTGTCAATCGGGGTGGGATTTATGCAAATGTAAAGCAACATCTGAGAAGTCTTTTCAAATATCTCTCTTATGGACATCAGTCCGATTCCATGACATTTATTTTATTTTATAGCCATAAAAGCATAAGCAAATAACACCCTTCGCTGTGTAAAAGCTAACAAATATCATGTTGAAGATAGTCCAGTACCCTCTCACACAAATTTAGATTAATTTCTAATTCTTAGGCAGATGAGTGCTTTTGAGGAATAGAGGGGAGTATTCATTTCCTTGTATAACACTGTGCCATTTCCTCCAAAATGTACTTAATATCCGGAACTCTTATATATGTAATAATAAGGTCTTCTCTTGAAGCACCCTCAATTTATTTCTCATTCATGAAAATATTTCAGTGTTCATTGAATATTTTCCTGGCATTATAGCTATCGTGCATTCCTCACAACAGAAAAGGCTTTCTAGATTTATCAGTACTCGCCCTCTTATATTACATTTCACAAAATGCTGTTTCATATTCTGCAACATTCAAATATAAATTTCACTTTTGTTTAAAGCCAGAGAAGCAGATGGATGCCAGTACTTTATTTCAAGTGTAATTTGTGTCCACTAACCTGAGCTGTAAATCTTTAAATTTTACTTGTCTTACATTTCCTTTGTAGTGCTTCTAACAATTTGCAGAATTTGACCTTTAGGGATGTTTTTTTCACATATCTGAAGGGTGGTACGACTCTCAGCAAATAAAAGCACTTTGACTCATTTCCATTATCTGTAATTTAGAATGACTAGCCTCTTCATCTTTCTAAATCATCCCATTTACAATGCTGATTTCACTGCTGTGAGCATGTTAATAAAGTTCAAACATTCAATAGTCTTGTAAAGATAATGAATAAATTATTCAAGCTTATTTTCAGTAACCTTGGAGCAAAAATGTGCCCCATCAATAAAGCATTGATTGAAAACCAAATGCTGAGAAAAAAAAATGAATATTGTTAAAAACAAATTGATCCTCCCATTAGGCTGTGAATGTACACACTTAATTGGGTGACACATCTATATCCACTGCTGTCATGAACTCACCAAGTAAAAATCATTATTAAATTAAAACATGCTGCATTCTAAAACAGGCTGTGTTAAAATGATTACAACTGATAACTTAAGCTAGTCGTCAATAAATATTCGTAAACACGAGTACATTGCTAAAAGTCCTTGGTAATAAGAAATAATAGTGAAAAAAATGTTGTCAATCAAAGTTAGCAAAAGCTGTAACGCTCTAATAACGTTTGGCAGTCTAGAAAAGCAAGTTTCCTAATATATATGTGTATATACATACATATATATATATGGGTCTACTTCACATGACTGAAATTTCAGTAGAATGACTTTCATAAGACCGAGACTACAACACTACTATCCCACAAACCAGAAAGCTGACATAACAGACATACATAACATCGAAGCAACAAAATCCTGACGTACGCCCCATTCAACAAAATAATAACAATAAAAATGAACAGCACTGGAACAGCACACTAAAACAGTCCAACCCAAAATAAAAAAAAAAACCTCTATATTTGATTTTCTCTCATATGTTGCTTTTTCTCTGAATTTTAATCTTAACTTAAACCTACTATAAGACTCTGTGCAAATTTATCTCGTGTACAATCTAAACAATGTATAGCATTCTCATGTTACTATTGTATATATTCTATGTTTTGTTACTGCCTATGCTTGGAGCTTTTCTCCCCGGGCCTCTACTGAAAATGGACATATATACAGTTAGACTAGCCCAGTCAACAAATGTAAAATAAAATAAAAAATCAAATAAAATAAATAAATAAAATACTTGATCTTACTGACACCTAGCCCACCAACCAATAAACCCACACCCAACGAAAATTCCACGGAATATTCATGATGGTGTCTATAGCACCGACATGAAAATTTATAACAAATGCTTAAATTAAATAAAAAGAACTATTTAATTTCAACCTTAACATTTTTGCAGGGTGGCTGTGGCTGCCCTGCAGCCCCCCCCAAAATCCCTCTATATTAAACATACCAACTTCAAGATCGCCCTACAGTGCGGAAATGAGTGGATTTCCAGTTCCACTCAGCTTGGACTGTCTGCATTTCAAATATTCAGTCTTCTGAATGTTGACATTGTGAAGTTTTGTTCATGTGAAACTTAGATTTTCTGGTCTTGGTCTTATGAAAGTCAGTCTACTGGCATTTCGGTTATGTCAAGTAGACCCATACATACGCGCACACACACACACACACACACACACACACACACACACACACACACACACACACACACATATATATATATATATATATATATATATATATATATATATATGGTTCTACCTGACATAGTCGAAACCACACAACACCGACAACCACATCACCGACACCACATATTCGACAGTCCATAAACACGAAACCACACATAACCGACAACGAAATAACCGACGGTACACAAACACGAAACCCCATACACTGCACACACCACAATAACAATTAAAAACAAAACACATCCCCATTCCACAAACCACACACACAACACAAGCACACCAAAATCCTTACAAGCCCACACTAAACCTTACCTAACCCTAAGGTCCGTCACTATCGCACACTTACCTACCGCTCCCTAACCCTAACTCACTTAACCCGCCCCTATCGCTCCTAACCCTAACTCACTTAACCCACCCTATCGCTCCCTAACCGTAACTCACTTAACCCACCCCTATCGCTCCCTAACGCTAACTCACTTAACCCACCCCTATCGATCCCTAACCCTAACTCACTTAACCATCCCCTATCCCCACAGACCGTCAATCTCCACACTTACCTGCCTCGCACCCTAACGTCCGTCACTACCGCATACTCACACAGCCTTTCCCCATGTCGGCATCCTCGGCGTTGGTGTTGTCATCCGTCGTGTCGGTCTTCTGCATTGTCGATGTTCTGCCACTCGCGATTCGCGTCGGTCTTCTTCACTTTCGATCTTCTGGGGCTCCGGATTCGATGTCGGTCTTCTGCGCTGTCGACGAAGTCAGGTAGAACCATATATATATATATATATATATATATATTCTTTTTTTTTCTAATCTGTATAGAATGCATACTTTAATCATAGTGAATGCTTCCAAAGGTTTTGCATGACTACATGCTTGGTTTGGATTTCAAGTTCATCTCCTTTATTATGAACACATCTGTCAAGATTAAAAATATTAGAGGTTGCAATGGTACAGTCTCTCACATGTTGCTGATGACAGTTAAAGAGCTTATAGAATATTTATAGCATTGTAATGGAAGACATTTTTATTCCTAGGCTATATGAAGTGATTATCGGTGTGTTTATCATTATTTACCTAGTCAACATATAAATGATTAATAAAAATAGTCAGACACATGAAATATGTTAACAAGAGGGAGTTAGTGATTGAATCAGCTTCTCAATAATCTGCTGAACCTGTCGACTTAGTTGGTAACTGCTAACACAGATGAACAGAGGTGAATGTGTCCATCTTTGACTCCATGGGTGTTTCATGTGGAGGGAAAGGATAAACAATGGAGGAGCTCTGATGATGGTAGACAATGTGAGATACTTGTTTGCTGGCTATTTAAAAAATACTGATAGTCATCTGATCTGTATATGCTGCTGTGGCACTCCCTTATTATGTATGCATACTGACTCTTGCTATATATGCTGCTGTGGCACTCCCTTATTATGTATGCATACTGACTCTTGCTATATATGCTGCTGTGGCACTCCCTTATTATGTATGCATACTGACTCTTGCTATATATGCTGCTGTGGCACTCCCTTATTATGTATGCATACTGACTCTTGCTATATATGCTGCTGTGGCACTCCCTTATTATGTATGCATACTGACTCTTGCTATATATGCTGCTGTGGCACTCCCTTATTATGTATGCATACTGACTCTTGCTATATATGCCTCTGTGCACTCCCTTATTATGTATGCATACTGACTCTTGCTATATATATGCTGAAAAAGTTTTAAGTCGTTAAAAATTTAAATTTTTTTTTTTTAAAAATAAAGGGGGCAAGAAAAAAAACTTTTTTTTTTGGGCTAAAAAAAAATTTTTTTTTTCCTTGGGTTTAAAAAAGAAATTTAATATTTTGAAAAAAAATTTTTTTTTTGTTTAAAAAATTCCCCAAAAAAGTTAGCCAAAAAAAAAAAAAAAAAAAAAAAAAAAAAAAAAAAAAAAAAAAAAAAAAAAAACAAAAAAAGCTTTGAAAAAGGGGGGGGCTCTTAAAAATTAACGCTTTACAGTCTAGAAAAGCAAGTTTCCTAACATATATGTATATACATACATATATATATGGGTCTACTTCACATGACTGAAATTTCAGTAGAATGACTTTCATAAGACCGAGACAACAACACTACTATCCCACAAACCAGAAAGCTGACATAACATCGAAGCAACAAAATCCCCGACGCATTTCCATTCACAACAAAAATAATAATAAAATGAACAGCATTGAACAGCAGACTAAAAACAGTCCAACCCAAAATAAAAAAAAACCTCTATATTTGATTTTCTCATATGTTGCTTTTTCTCTGAATTTTTTAATCTTACCTTTAAACCTACTATAAGACTCTGTGCAAATTTATCTCGTACAATCTAAACAATGTATAGCATTCTTCATGTTACCATTGTATATTCTATGTTTTGTTACCGCCTATGCTTGAGTTTTTCTCCCGGCCTCTACTGAAAATGGACATATATGCTGTTAGATCAGTCTCGTCAACAAATGTAAATAAAATAAAAATAAAATAAAATAAATAAATAAAATACTTGATCTTACTGACACCTAGCCCACCAACCAATAAACCCACACCCAACTAAAATCTCCATTGGTGAATATTCATGACCGTGTTCAGCAATCGCATTACGAAAATTTATAACAAATGCTTAAATTAAATAAAAAGAACTATTTACTCAACCTAGAGGGTGGCTGTATTGCCCTGCAGCCCCCAAAAACTCTCTATACAAACATACCAACTTCAAGATCGCCTCATTAGTGCGCGGAAAGTGGATTTCCAGTTCCACTCAGCTTGGACTGTCTGCATTTCAAATATTCAGTCTGCTGAATGTTGACATTGTGAAGTTTTGTTCATGTGAAACTTAGAGTTTCTGGTCTTGGTCTTATGAAAGTCAGTCTACTGGCATTTTGGTTATGTCAAGTAGACCCATACATACGCACACACACACACACACACACACACACACACACACACACACACACATATATATATATATATATATATATTCTTTTTTTTCTAATCTGTATAGAATGTATACTTTAATCATAGTGAATGCTTCCAAAGGTTTTGCATGACTACATGCTTGGTTTGGATTTCAAGTTCATCTCCTTTATTATGAACACATCTGTCATGATTAAAAATATTAGAGGTTGCAATGGTACAGTCTCTCACATGTTGCTGATGACAGTTAAAGAGCTTATAGAATATTTATAGCATTGTAATCGAAGACATTTTTATTCCTATGCTATATGAAGTGATTATCAGTGTGTTTATCATTATTTACCTAGTCAACATATAAATGATTAATAAAAATATTGTCAGACACATGAAATATGTTAACAAGAGGGAGTTAGTGATTGAATCAGCTTCTCAATAATCTGCAGAACCTGTCAACTTAGTTGGTAACTGATAACACAGATGAACAGAGGTGAATGTGCCCATCTTTGACTCCATGGGTGTTTCATGTGGAGGGAAAGGATAAACAATGGAGGAGCTCTGATGATGGTAGACAATGTGAGATACTCGTTTGCTGGCTATTTAAAAAATACTGATAGTCATCTGATCTGTATATGCTGCTGTGGCACTCCCTTATTATGTATGCATACTGACTCTTGCTATATATGCTGCTGTGGCACTCTCATTATGTATGCATACTGACTCTTGCTATATATGCTGCTGTGGCACTCCCTTATTATGTATGCTGCTGTGGCACTCCCTTATTATATATGCTGCTGTGGCACTCCCTTATTATGTATGCATACTTACTGTTGCTATATATGCTGCTGTGGCACTCCCTTATTATGTATGCATACTGACTCTTGCTATATATGCTGCTGTGGCACTCCCTTATTATGTATGCATACTGACTCTTGCTATATATGCTGCTGTGGCATTCCCTTATAATGTATGCATACTGCCTCTTGCTATATATGCTGCTGTGGCACTCCCTTATTATGTATGCATACTGACTCTTGCTATATATGCTGCTGTGGCACTCCCTTATTATGTATGCATACTGACTCTTGCTATATATGCTGCTGTGGCACTCCCTTATTATGTATGCATACTGACTCTTGCTATATATGCTGATGTGGCACTCCCTTATTATGTATGCATACTGACTCTTGCTATATATGCTGCTATGGCACTCCCTTATTATGTATGCATACTGACTCTTGCTATATATGCCTCTGTGCACTCCCTTATTATGTATGCATACTGACTATTGCTATATATGCTGTTGTGGCACTCCCTTATTATGTATGCATACTGACTCTTGCTATATATGCTGCTGTGGCACTCCCTTATTATGTATGCTGCTGTGGCACTCCCTTATTATGTATGCATACTGACTCTTGCTATATATGCTGCTGTGGCACTCCCATATTGTGTATGCATACTGACTCTTGCTATATATGCTGCTGTGGCACGCCCTTATTATGTATGCATACTGACTCTTGCTATATATATGCCTCTGTGCACTCCCTTATTATGTATGCATACTGACTATTGCTATATATGCTGCTGTGGCACTCTCTTATTATGTATGCATACTGACTCCTGCTATATATGCTGCTGTGGCATTCCCTTATTATGTATGCTGCTGTGGCACTCCCTTATTATGTATGCATACTGACTCTTGCTATATATGCTGCTGTGGCACTCCCTTATTATGTATGCATACTGACTCTTGCTATATATGCTGCTGTGGCACTCCCTTATTATGTATGCATACTGACTCCTGCTATATATGCTGCTGTGGCACTCCCTTTCTTTATTATGCATGCATACTGACTCTCATATATATGCTGCTGTGGCACTCCCTTATTATGTATGCATACTGACTCCTGCTATATATGCTGCTGTGGCACTCCCTTATTGTAGATGTATATTGACTCTTGCAGGAAATTATAGAAAGTAGGTATGAGGAACCAACATAAGAAAATATATTTTGCCCTGAATAAGGAGTTTGATTTTTGTTAAATATCTTGATGCTGCATTGTGAGATATCATTGTGAGATGCCATTTTTTGTAGTCAGTTTATATCTAATATGGCAAATCACCAAAACACCTTTACTGGAAGTTCTTGTTATTTCCATGAAGTTTAGCATACTTCTGATGGCTAGCTACAAACAAAAAAATATTTTTGTAGGCTAGCATTAACCAGAATCAGTAGTCACAGTGAGGAGATAAGGGCAAACAGAATGATGCATTGTCTAAAATCAAAACTGCTGTATAGACAATCAGTTTAACAACAGCACCAGCAGTCTTCCCTGTGATGGGCTACTAGTATAATCAAATAATTCATCCTCCTTAGAACAGAATTTCAAGATTCATTTATTTATTATTTATTGACATTTCATTACTGGGAAAGTCAGACTAGGTAGGTGTCCATTTTCACTAGAGGCCCAGGAGAGAAGCTCTAAAGTATTACAAAAAAAAATTAAGGACAGTAATGTTACAGTCTTCAAAAATAACACAAAACATCGACAGTTTAAATACAGCACATCTACGGTTTAAGTAATTATACCAAATTAGACCTAAGGTGAAAACATTGGTAGGAATAGATACAAATTAAATGGTAATGATTTAATATTTAAAGAAATTTTAGCCACTTTATAGAGAAATTTAAGGTAAGTTAATATATTACAAACAGGAATTGCTCTAAGAAATGAGTGAAAAACAGGGCTTTGGGATATATAGAAAGATAGTCAGGGGAGAGAAATAGATTGATGGAAGGATGTGAAGATGGGAGAATAAGGAATTATAAGTTATGAAGAGGTATTAGGGATATAGTTTGTCCTGTATGTTCAAGAATAGATCCACATTTTGGCTAGGAAGTTCAGAATGATTTTAAAAGCCTGGAAGAAGGGTATTGACCTTGGATTTATACAGGTAAGGAATTCCAGGCCTTAGTATAATATGGTTATCAGCATAGACCATGCCCAGCAGATTTCATAGTTTTGTGGACAGAGAGGAGCTTTGGTCTCTGGATCATAATGACTGATCGGAAACATTGCACTGTAGGATGGTATTTAGTGCTGGACAAGCACATTGATGCTGAATAATTTTGTAGGTGATAAGAAACTGTATGTATTTTACCTGATGGGACAGCTCTAACCAGTTTAGGCTTTTTAGCATTATACAGTGGTTGGTTCTGGAAAGGGGTACTTAAGCGTACCGCACTTTATTATGGCATTGTTCATACGGCGCCACGGGTGGTGCAGCAGTTAGCATTGCTGCCTCACAGCAAGAGGTTTTCTGGTTCGATCCTGGCTGGGGTGCCTCTGCGTGGAGTCTGCATGTCCTCTGTGGTCGCGGGCTCTCCAGGTGCTCAAGAGCCCCCATGTCCCAAAGACATGCTGTAGGTGGATTGGACACACTAAATTGGCCCTAGGTGTGAGTACAGTAGTGTGTCTCTGTGGAAGGTTGCCGGGCCTGGTAACTCCAACACCATAAAACTCAATTGCCAATCATGAGCGGACAGATGATCCTCCGCTGTGGCAACCCCTAACCAAAAGGAGAAGAATTATGGCATTGTTCATGTTTTGATTTTTGTGATGCCTGCATTAGTAAGGATGGAAGCACCACAAAGTAGTGAGGGTAACGTATGTAAGAAAATGGCAAGTGTAGTTTAAAGTTGCACTGCTAAGAAAAGTTTTTGGTCTCTGTAAAACCATCCTAGTTTTGGCGGTAGTGTTTTATGTTATTTTGTATATGCAAGTCAAATGTAAGATTATCATCCACTATCATCCCTGATAATTTGCTATGAGAAGTAATGTCAATGGTTGTATTATTAAGAAAGAGGACTTTTAAGTTTCTTTTTGTGAAAGAAAGATATGGAAAAATAAGTAGTTTGTATTCTTTGGGGATTGAGCATGAGTTGTGAGTTACAAAGTCGTGTTTCAGTGGCTGAGTGTTTTTTTTGAGATGTGCCAGGTTGCCTGATATGCATATGAGCAGGAGTCATCTGTGTATTGTAATAGGAGGCCTGTTGTGTGATGGAGAGTGCAGGTGAGAATATTGAAGAGGAAGGGTGACTGGTAAGGTATGGTGAGGAAAAGTGCCATTTTACTCACAGATACCTATTGGGCAAGTAGCTTTGAACCACAGAAGGGTGGGTTGAGACAGACCTAGTGTAGAGACATTTAAAGTAGAAGTTTGCTGTGACAAACGGTAAGTTGAAAGCTTTAGGACAAGTCTAGAAATAGGGAGGAGACTAGTTTGCTGTTACCCAGCTTTATTGACAATATCTGCAAAGGTTAGAAGTGCAATGTTAGAACTATGAGAGGGAAGGAAGCCACCTTGTGTAGATGACAGGAGATCTTCCTGCAGTGAGATAGTTTAAGCAACTGTTTTAAATACATTTTTCAAGCATTTGGGAGAGGGATGGTGATTGCTATATGTCTAAAATTAGTGATGGCAGCTGAATTTCCTTTGTTAGAGGATAATGTGTTACTTTTTCCAGAGAGAGGAACATGGGATTCCTGGAATCACCTATTTATAAGGACTAAGACATGATAGGCAATACTATTAGCTGCTATTTTAAGGTAGTTGCTTGGAAGGTGATCAGTTGAAGTAGAACATGGTCTGCGTTTAGGAGTGTTTATAGGATGTGGGCAAAGGTTATTTACAGCATGATCTAAGAGGATTTTTGAAAGTTTAGGAGGAAGTGTGAATAGGTGGTTGGGAAAGAGTTGGAGACATGCTGTGAGCTATTATTAAGTCATCCTAGAGATGGCTCCCTAAAAGGAGTAAAATAGAGGATAAGTTGAAAAGTAGCATAATTTAGTAAAGGTATCTGTAATTTGGTTGATGGTAGGTCATGGGAAAGTAGAATCAAGAAGGAAGCAAGATACAGGGCTGCAGGATAATTAGTAGTGGTGGAGGCTGAAAGCTGGTAGAAGGTAGGTAGGAAGGAAGGATTTTCTATGAAGGAAGTGAGTTAGGTTGTCCTGGTATCTTCTTTTGTTTCTGAAATGCAAGAAACAGAGGAGTTTGAAAGGACAGAGTATGAGGATGTACTTAGGGCAAGACAAGAAATAGTGAGGGACTATAGAAGTTGGGAAGGAGTTTGAGCATGAATGAATATAATACAAAGCATTATGGGAAGTTGAAAAGTTGCTGGGAAATAGGAAAATGTATGCATACTGACTCTTGCTATATATGCTGCTGTGGCACTCCCATATTGTGTATGCATACTGACTCTTGCTATATATGCCTCTGTGCACTCCCTTATTATGTATGCATACTGACTATTGCTATATATGCTGCTGTGGCACTCCCTTATTATGTATGCATACTGACTCTTGCTATATATGCTGCTGTGGTGAAAACATTGGTAGGAATAGATATAAATTAAATGGTAATGATTTAATATTTAGAGAAATTTTAGCCACTTTATAGAGAAATTTAAGGTAAGTTATTATATTACAAACAGGAATTGCTCTAAGAAATGAGTGAAAAACAGGGCTTTGGGATATATAGAAAGATAGTCAGGGGAGAGAAATAGACTGATGGAAGGATGTATAGATGGGAGAATAAGGAATTATAAGTTATGAAGAGGTATTAGGGATATAGTTTGTCCTGGGTTTGTTCAAGAATAGATCCACATTTTGGCTAGGAAGTCTCAGAATGATTTTAAAAGCCTGGAAGAAGGGTATTGACCTGATTTATACAGGTAAGGAATTCCAGGCCTTAGCAATATGGTTATCAGCATAGACCATGCCCAGCAGATTTCATAGATTTGTGGACAGAGAGGAGTTTTTTGGTCTCTGGATCATAATGACTGATCGGAAACATTGCACTCTAGGATGGTATTTAGTGCTGGACAAGCACATTGATGCTGAATAATTTTGTAGGTGATAAGAAACTGTATGTATTTTACCTGATGGGACAGCTCTAACCAGTTTAGGCTTTTTAGCATTATACAGTGGTTGGTTCTAAAAGGGGTACTTGCTGCAAATTTAAGCACTTTATTATGGCATTGTTCATACGGCGGCCACGGTGGTGCAGCAGTTAGCATTGCTGCCTCACAGCAAGAGGTTCTCTGGTTCGATCCTTGGCTGGGGTGCCTTCTGTGTGGAGTCTGCATGTCCTCTCTGTGGTCGCGTGGGTTTCCTCCAGGTGCTCCGGTTTCCTCCCATGTCCCAAAGACATGCTGTAGGTGGATTGGACACACTAAATTGGCCCTAGGTGTGAGTGCATGTGTGTGTCTTCTGTGGAAGGTTGGGTGCCGGGCTGGCAACTCGACACCATAAAACTCCACTGCCAATCATGAGCGGACAGATGATCCACTGTGGCAACCCCTAACCAAAAGAAGAAGAATTATGGCATTGTTCATGTTTTGATTTTTGTGTTGCCTGCAGGTTAGTAAGGATGGAAGCACCACAAAGTAGTGAGGGTACGATGTAAGAAATGGCAAGTGTAGTTTAAAGTTGCACTGCTAAGAAAGTTTTTGGTTCTGTAAACCATCCGTAGTTTTTGGCGAGTGTTTTTATGTTATTTTGTATATGCAAGTCAAATGTAAGATTATCATCCACTATCATCCCTGATAATTTGCTATGAGAAGTAATGTCAATGGTTGTATTATTAAGAAAGAGGACTTTAAGTTTTCTTTTTTTGTGAAAGAAAGATATGGAAAAAATAAGTAGTTTGTATTTTGGGGGGATTGAGCATGAGTTGTGAGTTACAAAGTCGTGTTTCAGTGGCTGAGTGTTTTTTTTGAGATGTGCCAGGTTGCCTGATATGCATATGAGTATACAGTCATCTGTGTATTGTATTAGGAGGCCTGTTGTGTGGATGCGTGGAGAGTGCAGGTGAGAATATTGAAGAGGAAGGTGACTGTAAGGTATGGTGAGAGGGAAAAGTGCCATTTTACTCACAGATACCTATTGGGCAAGTAGCTTTTGAACCACAGAAGGGTGGGTTGAGACAGACCTAGTGAGGACATTTAATGTAGAAGTTTGCTGTGACAAACGGTGTTGAAAGCTTTAGACAAGTCTAGAAATAGGGAGGAGACTAGTTTGCTGTTACCTGTAGCTTTATTGACAATATCTGCAAAGGTTAGAAGTGCAATGTTAGAACTATGAGAGGGAAGGAAGCCACCTTGTGTAGATGACAGGAGATCTTCCTGCAGGAGATAGTTTAAGCAACTGTTTTTAAATACATTTTTCAAGTATTTTGGAGAGGGATGGTGAGATTGCTATATGTCTAAAATTAGTGATGGCAGTTGAATTTCCTCCTTTGTTAGAGGGGATAATGTGTTACTTTTTCCAGAGAGAGGGAACATGGGATTCCTGGAATCACCTATTTATAAGGACTAAGACAGGATAGACAATGCTATTGGCTGCTAGTTTAAGGTAGTTGCTTGGAAGGTCATCAGTTGAAGTAGAGCATGGTTTGAGTTTAAGAGTAGTTTTATATAGGATGTGGGCAAAGGTTATTTACAGCATGATCTAAGAGGATGATTTTTGAAAAGTTTAGGGAGGAAGTGTGAATAGGTGGTTGGGAAAGAGTTGGAGACATGCTGTGCGCTATTATTAAGTCATCCTAGAGATGGCTCCCTAAAAGGAGTAAAATAGAGGATAAGTTGAAAAAGTAGCATAATTTAGTAAAGGTATCTGTAATTTATTGATGGTAGGTAATGGGAACGTAGGAATCAAGAAGGAAGCAAGATGGTGTAGGGCTGCAGGATAATTAGTAGTGGTGGAGGCTGAAAGCTGGTAGAAGGTAGGTAGGAAGGAAGGATTTTCTATGAAGGAAGTGAGTTAGGTTGTCCTGGTATCTTTCTTTTGTTTCTGAAATGCAAGAAATAGAGGAGTTTGAAAGGACAGAGTATGAGGATGTACTTAGGCAAGACAAGAAATAGTGAGGGACTATAGAAGTTGGGAAGGAGTTTGAGCATGAATGAATATAATACAAAGCATTATGGGAAATTGAAAAGTTGCTGGGAAATAGGAAAATAGAAACAAGAGTGTTTGTATGATAGTAATAAACTTGTCTGAGGAGGGTTAGGGAATGGGTGCCACAGGTGAAATGTGTAGGTTGGAAGTATAATAGTAGAGTAATAGGGGTGGGAACTGATGTAGGGTAGTGGAACAAAGCTGAGCATAGCAGGGCTAAGTATAGCAGACTTCCAACCCTCAGGTTAATTATTACAGAGACCAATCAGTTTACAGCTGATACTGGGCAATTAACATGGAGGCATAAAGTAGAACAGGTTTTCTTTCGTTTACTGAATGTAGAAACCAAGACACTAGGGAAACTAAATAACTGGACATACAGTGTAATCCACTCATCAAGAGAAAGGACAGTGGCCTCCTTACTAAGTGGTCCTCAGAATACAAGGATTACTGTTTTGGGGGAAATGTCACAGCCACTTTCCAGCACAAGGCAGGCATTCTGTGGGTTCAGTCTGTGGGTTTAGAAAAATTAAACTGAATACGGGTGCACTGGAAAACACATATAGCGGTGAAAATTCATATACCAGCTCATGGACACTTACATTTGTAAAGTCTTAAATGAAGATAGTTGTGCATCTGACACTAGAGTGAATTTTTTAACAGCTCATTTAAAATGTGTGTGTGTGTGTGTGTGTGTGTGTGTGTGTGTGTGTGTGTGTGTGTGTATATATATATATATATATATATATATATATATATATATATATAAGGTTTACTATCACAATGCAGAATGAAGGTTGGGCGAACATGTGAATGCCAAACATTAATTGGCTGATTTAAATATTGCCAACCTTCAATTCTGCGAGTCTCCTGTTCAGTGAATGCCACTGTGCATTCGCTCATACGTGGGTGATATTTCGTATTGAGATCGCTACATAGTGTGGATCGAGAGATTTACCCTTTTCCACACTGTAGTGCCCCCCTGCAAAAACATTACTGTCAGTGCTGTGCAGTATGGATCTGGCCCATACGTACTGCTGCAAAGGGAACAACAGACTTCAGAAGTCGAATTCGACTTTGCCTCAGTTAGGTTGCCGATATTCCAACCTAATTAATAATCCACACATTGACCATGTAAACCACATTTTTGAACAGTTTACATTGTGATGTTCAATATTTTAACAGTAAACTTATATATATATATATATATATATATATATATATATATATATATATATATATATATACACACACACACACACACACACACACACACACACACACACACACACACACACACACACACACACACAAAACAGCAAGAATATCTTTATTTAAAGCTATGAATCTCAAGAAAAAATGTTGCAACTATATTACATAACCTTCTTTGAAAAATGTGTTGTGCAAAACTGCCATGAATATAAACTTTTTTAATGTTTTTTTCTATTAACTGAATAATGCATTATTAAAGTGATTGTTGGTAGGTTTGAAGCTGCAGTTACTATTAAGTATAAAATGGAGCCAATGTACCCTGTAGGTCACCTGGTAAGATTCGCAGAAGGTTTACTGTCACAGAAAGAAATGTGATGTAAAAAAATAAGAAAAGACATTTGGTAGTGCAGACAAGTTACAAATAGTTAGGAACATTATTGGTGGGCCCTGGGAATTAAAACTTGAACAGGAACTCATTTGGAAAATTAAAAAATATGCACATATTCCACCAGGGCTCAATGAATACTGTTCAATAAAAAGTATTCTGAAATTAAAAGCTCTTCAGAGATGAAGTTTGGTTGAATAACAACTTTTTCATCAATCAAATAAATCTATTTATATGTATTTATACATATTTAATTATATATTTAGATATTTACATGCATTTTATATTTCCACTTGTTCAAGTTGTTTGAATAAGATATTATCTAGCATTTAATAATATTTATGTTCATTTATACACATAAGGAAATAAGTGATAGGACTGATGTGTGTTTTTTAAATTGTTGTTGGTTTTAAAAAGTATTATTATATATATTTATTTAAATATATATTTTAGCTAATACTTTTTAGCATAATACTGGCTCTTTAAAATTTGTTAAATCACACTAATTATCTTTGTAATTAATTATTTCATCTTAATTTATGGCATTATTTTAACTGGAGGGTCTTGGGGGTTTCTTTGTCTGAAGAAGTTCATGTATTTCCTGAACGAAAGCGCTAGCAATAAACTGGCTTGGATTGTACAGCTGGCTGCCTAATTTGTTTTTTTGGTTCCATGTCCAACATTATTCACCATGGAAGGCTGATGAGGTAAGGGCTGTCTTAAATGTACTAAATACAACTATGATTTTTAATTTCAAATTTTCCATGGATTCAGTGGAATGGTTGGTCTTTAGTTGAGGTGTGCCAAAATATAATTTGAGAGGCTTGTTAATTATACTGGACACCTCTCTAAACTTTAGGTGTGCATTAATTTTCTTCTTGGGAATGCAGAGCTGAACTTATTACCTCTGATCTGTAATGTAAAGGAGTTTGAATATAGCAGGTTACAAAAGTGGAATGACTCTGGCCTCACATGAGGTATACAGTTATTTTCAAAAGTGGCACTACTGAATTTAGAAAAGTAGCCAGAAGATTTGAAATGCAATGTAATGCATGTCTCTTTTACAGCATGTTTGTATCTAAGTTGAAGGATAGTTGGCCAATGTATTAGCTCTAAGGGGAAGAAATGGGCACATTTTTAGCCGTTATTACTGGATGATCCTGAATAGAGCTGATGTTTAGGAAAGTTTAGTTTCACAAATTTTTAGGGAGGAGTTAAGATCTGCTCTAAAATCCCCTGTCCTCCCAATTGTGGGAGACTGCTGTTGTGGTTGGAGAATGGAGGTTAGAGTCTTAAGAGCTTGGGTAGGACCTGGTCTTAAAGTGGAGGTTGGAGTCTTAAGAGCTTGGGTAGGACCTGGTCTTAAAATGGAGGTTGGAGTCTTAAGAGCTTGGGTAGGGACCTGGTCTTAAAATGGAGGTTGGAGTCTTAAGAGCTTGGGTAGGGCCTGGTCTTAAAGTGGAGGTTGGAGTCTTAAGAGCTTGGGTAGGGACCTGGTCTTAATGGTACCTTTATATCCTACTCAGTCACTACCAAGAAGGCTATTTGCATGGCATATTTTACATTTGTCTTTCTATACACCTGACAACATTTGCAAGATGCTTTCCTGATTATCCAGCTAAAGACAACAAGTACAGATTCAAACTGAGTCCCCACCTGGCATAGCATTTGGTCTAATATTTTTGCAAAGTTAAATCATGACCACTTAGCCTTTCTATTTTAAATGTTGTAGATTTAAGCAAGTTGAGAATTACCAGATGGGTAGTATAATCCTGCTTTTCATTCCTTAATTAAAATTCTAAACTAGTATGCCATATTTATTCTTCGAAAACATATCCTTAATCCGGTTTTAATAGATAATAAAATGATAATTGTTTTCCAAAATTAAAAATATTATTATTTCAAACTTTATATTATGAGATCATTCCACTAAAAATAATCTTCCAAGAGAAGCAAAAAATACTGAGTTTTCCCTCTGACACAGATGAGTTAAATAAGCTGAATTTAAAATGTCCTTTCATCCTACTTGATAAAGCTACGGCCACATCATATGAGGACATACTTTCAAAATTAAATTCAATAAGTTGTCTTTTTGTCCTTACAATGACAGCAATTACAATATAGTATTAAATGATGACAACATATAGGAAAAACTGTAGATTTCTCTCTTAAACTACTTTTTCATAAATATTTACTGCCGACATGACTCCTTCAAAACTAGTCTCCTGTTTTGCAAGTCATCCATGAGTTGCAAATTTGTGATGAGTAAAGGGCAGATATGTAACACATATTTTGATTTTGTTCATATGGCAATGATTTATAACAACATAGCCACAATAAATTAAAATGATGAAATGTAACTAATCAGAATGTTATACGGCAACAAGCCATGTTGTAGAGGCTTAATGTATTCTCTTTGTGATGATATTTGTGCTTGTTTAATTTTACATCACCCCTAAATGGTTAAGTTTACAAGAAACTCCCATTATCATAATTTCTGCAATAATGTCTAGATAGTTTTAGAAGAAAAGTGACTGGCAAATTAGAGCAAAAAATGACACATTTCATCAGCCTGTAATCTTCATACAAACTATTATCGCAAATATTAAAGTGATTGCATGTAACAGGCTGTGTTAAAATCTCTTAATATGGGCCTCTGTCAGACCAGCATTTACTCTTAAACCTACGTTGATTGTGACAATCAGGGAAATGGTTCTGTAGAAAAATGCTAAGGATTAGCCTCGATTAACAAGCAGCCTGCAGTTTGCATTAAAGAAATCTTCCATTTGTTCTGTCTATGCAGTATCCATACAAAAAATAGGCATGTAAAACAAGTGGAACTGCAACAAAGTCAGGCTAATAGCTAATATAAGGATGATAAAAACTGGAAAATAATAGCCCTATAAGTACACCAAGGTCACTGGTGAAAATATTGAAGTGGGTGGCAACTTTGGGTAGGGCATAGTATAAATGCAGCATAAATTATACAAGTGGATTACTTTTCTTCTTCTTATGATAAAAGCTTCATGTGGCAGCAATTCATGTGCACAAAATGCATTCAGCAATGTTAAGCATTCACAACTGCTGAAACATACGAAAGAGAGAATAGTTTCAATGATATATCACTAAACTGTTTCCAACGTTATCTACATGCACATTCTGACCCTCGTGTTGCATTACAGCTCAGAAATCGATAAGCCCACTTCTAATCATATTTTTAAGTAAAGATAGACTTGTTATGCCAGTGATGTTATACTATTAACATCCACTGATGATTCTTCCCTGTTGTACATGGCAATTAACACAAACTCACTCAGGACGGCATTACAAATTGATATTAAACTCTCTGATTCACATGCTTAAGAGTACTTAGGTAATTTTGAATGGAATGTCAAAATTATCATTGACTTTAACAAGCACGCCTCAAAAGAAGATATTTTAGACCTTTAGATTCTATTTTGGTTGAAAGTAGTTATATAGCAGGTGTGTCTAGATGGAAATACATTGGCATAATCTCTGACAGTAAACTAAACATAGAAAAATCCACAGGTAATATGGTCAAACAATGAAATCAAAAACTGGGCACATGCAACAAAGCAAAAGAGGCAACTAACAATTGAAAATGAAAAGCTTTAACACTGACAGCATGATGAACTAGTATTAAGTAGGTCTTTGGAAAATAATAAGTAGAAAATGTGACATGGCCTACAACATAGTTATCACAGTTTGCAACTAGCATTGCTTCTTCATTATACTATCATAACGCTCTAAAATCAGTGGAGTCGATGGATGAGACCAGTTAACCAGTTATCATATAATCATCCTATTTTCACCTTCAAACTCATCAACACAAAAGATTGGCCAGATATAGCCCACCAGCTCTAGCAGGGCTCCAATTGTCTAGATATCTAAGATATTTTTCATTACACCAAATGAAAGTGCTATAGAAAATGTGAAGACAGATGCTGTGGTTATCATTTAATACTGCTGTAGAACAAACTGATAGTGAAGATTCGACACATTGAGGCTATATATGCATTCGAAAAACATTGACATTATTTAAGGATCAAAGCATGTCAGGGATACGGTGTTACTTAAATATGGCTCTCCTCTCTGCACCCCTTACTAACATTGTGCCCATTAAAATTTTCCCAGCCAAAGCTCAATAAAAAAAACATTTAAAAAACACTTTTGGGCTGTCACTCTGGTTTGCCAGCAACATAACCAGCTGCAAAAAGTACATTCTGGTGAGTAAAAATAGTTATTTTTAAAGGTCGTTAAAGAATATGCTGGCATTTAACAACAGTATTAATTGTGGGAAATGTTGAAGGTTGAACGTCAAGCTGGCACCTCGGCATTCGTGAAAATCTACTGCCAATCATTAGTGGACCGGAGTTCCGCTGTGCCGACCCCTAACCAGGAAAAGCCGAAAGACAACAACAGCAACATTAATTGTGGGAAATGCTGCTGCTACTCTACCCACATATCAGCATTTCAGAGTAAATCTCTTCAGTTTTTCCTTCCTGCTTTCTACATGGAAGCAGATTGTAACTGCCTTTATTAACCCAGAATTTAATGACAATTTAACTAGTTAAGCAGCAATAACTTGTTTGTCACTGCTATACAAGATGCAAATATATCCTGCCAATGCCATTTACCTTGAGGGGATCACTCTCTCACTGACATTTCTTTTTTTCTATGTGTTTGCAGAAACAATTTGCAGAGATCTACGTGTTGCTGCCCACCCCCCACCCCCACCACTCTCCATACCATAAGCTTTTTACCTGCCTGGCCCATCTTCATCCCCATCCACAATCCCCACCCTTTTAAAACAACACATCCCTGTATCTCTAAAGCAATGCAACTATCCACACATATAAACATTACTTCACACTCTTTTTCTCTCCTTTCCTCTCTTCAAGCCATCATTTTGATTGTAATCATAATCCTAGGAGATCTCACCATGCTATTAACATCTACTCATTCCAATCCAATTATTCCAACCCTGACTAACACAATTACCCAAACCCTGACTACCATGATTATTAAAACCCTGATCCCCACTATCAAACACAATCAATCTACATCTCACCTGTCTCTTCTTACTCCGGCTGCAAATATCTTATCTTCTTACCATACAAGTATTCCTACTGTCCCTGCAATTCAGCATTCTGCATCATCATCATCATCATAATCATCATTATAATCATCAACATTATCATCAACATTATGATCGAGCCTTTTGCCATTTTCTGCATTGGATCAGCGTGTTGTGTCAACCATCACCATCTCTCTTGATTCAATGCCACTATCCTACCTTCTTCAACAGTCATGCCTGGCTGTTGCAAATCTTCTCTCACAAAATATATCCACCTCTTTGCTGGACACACTTATTCCCTCCCTGCCTTTTTCCTCTTTGTCCCAAATCTTCTTTACTGGATTGTCTTCTGCTTTTCTGCACATGTGCCCATAACACTGTAATCTGTTCTCTTTGACCTTCTCTACAATCTGAGCTACTTTGGCATCTCCACCAATGTCCTCACTTCTTCATTTATCCCACAGTGTGCATCCTACCACCTGTCTCTAGCACTTCATTTCCATCACTTTTATCCTCCTCGATTGCTCTGTCTTTACCACCCAGGTCTCTGTACCGTACATTAATACTAGTTACACCACCTTTTGTACTCCTTCTTTGACATTCTTCTGTCATACATTACCCATGACACTCTGTGCCAATTGGAAGCAGCCCTCCAGATTCTAGCTTTGGCTTCCATAGTCAGACGTCCCTTCTCCTCAACCACCCCTATCAGATACTTGAAGCTATTAACCTGTTCCACTATTTCCCGTCTAACTCCATTTTTCTCTTTGTTAGAAAAATATGTATTAATGTGTGTATGCTTAATGCCAATTAATAACCAAGTATTTTAATACGCTTTTCATTCTATTTTTCATGCACTGTATTTTATACAAATTGAGTTTCATTTGAGACTGAAAAAGATGCTCTTTGCAAACTGCAGTATGCTTTCTGAAACTTGCAAGTTGCCCTCTGACCTAGTAACTGCTAGCACAGCAGTATTCATGTTTATGCCTTTTGGAAATGTACTTGAGAAGTAGGTGCTTATCTGCTAGGTCAGGAATGAATGAATGAACAATTCTATATTCTGTAAATGTAATGATTTTAGGCAATTACCTCTGTTCGAAGGATGGGAACATGTGCAGCTGCAGTAACTTAGAGATAAAGTAGACAAAGGATTATTAGAGAAATGAACTGCTAGCATTGTGCTTGAGTTAGCCATAGTATCTTGAATGGTAACATAACATGTATCTAACTGGGAATAATCAAGGCCATGTTGTTTTCCTCAGGAAGTTTCACATAAAAATTGATAAATCAGCAGAAAATCATGGGAAAGATGGTCAGCAGATGATGATGAAAAAGGTGGTAATCTGTTACGTCAGCATGGTAGGACATAACCAGTTTAAGAATGTATAAAAATGAAAGTATTTCCTGTTTCTGGTTAGACAAACTCTGTATTAGCACATTTTTGTCTCCTTGCTGCAAGATTAGAGTGCCTTAACCTGAACCTACCATGTTTTGATCATTTTTAAAGTATATTTTTCCTTTGACAGTTTGTTCCTTCGGACCGGAAAGTACCTCCCGCTCTAGGCCTAGGTCAGAATTGGGCCCGGTGGCATGCATCCGTACGGAGAAGAGGCCAAATCGGCTCTTCTGCTTTGAAAGACCTCCGACTGAATTGTCGTTCGAAAGAGGCCAGCCACTGTTTCTGATCTGGGATTGGAGGACGAGTCAACGATCCGGTGGATCAACTCATGGAGGGTCAGGTAAGGAGGAATTACCTTATTTCTGTTTTAAGATCAGGGACTAATTACAGAACTGTTTTTGTCAGGTAGATTTGCATGTGCAGATCAGGGACAGAAAAAGGGGTTACTGTTTTTGTCATAGATCAGGGAAACAGAATAGGTAGGCAGTTATTCTAGATAAATTGTGAAAAGGTATAGAACTGTGGTACCATGTGATAAAAAGGGTTACGTAACAATTTACAGCTTAGCTAAGGCAACAATGGGAAATCAGTGCACAAAATGTTCCCGAGACCAGTCCCTAACTGAAGACGCGAAATATATGCAATTACAGCATGCCGACAATGTTAAGTATTATACAAAATGGGTTGATAAGTATAAATTTGATGGTAATTTAGATAAACTTGCACTTATAAAACTTGTTAAGCAATTAAAAATAGACGCGAAAGGTCAACTAAAAAAGCAACGACAATTAGGAGTCCCTCAGGCGCATAGGTGGCTTGAGGAAGCAAATCGCAGGGAACAGAGAATAAAGAATTCAAAAACAATGTTCTTAGACAAAGAAGATAATAACTTGGTAATAGCAACGGCCCCTCCTTCACCCCCTCCGCTTCCCTTACCAGAATATGAAGCGAGTGGACAAACCAATCCACCTCCGCTATACCCAGCTGTTCCTGCAAAATCACAACTGTTTGTCAGGGATCCTATCGAGACAAGGTCTCGAACACGCGACTTGAGGAGGGAGATTGAATTAAGTGAAATAAATAGAAAATCACAGGCTATGAGTGAAGAAGAGATATGCCCACTCATAGAAGTACCAAATCCTCAGGCAGGACAGGCAGGACAGGATCCGACTCTTTTAGTTTATAGACCGTGGACACCGGAAGATATCCGGAAAGCCACGGAGGGAATTCCCCACCCAAAAGTGAATTTTCAAAAGTTTTTAGAAGACTTACAGGGTATGAGATTAAGTTACCATTTGAATGGAGAAGAAGTAGAAAAAGTAGTTAGACAAATTGTGGGTCCAGATTGGCACATGATCAGTGGCGACTGGAATCCTCGTGACGCACAACTTAGACCACTCCCACATACTAATGCAGAACTGGATGGCAGAGTGAAAGGTCTGACAGACCGAATCTCTGAAAAGTGGAAGCCTAGGGCTGATTGGACTTGCATTAATCAGTGCATTCAACAAGAAGGTGAAACAGTTGATAGATATTATGCTAGACTGTTAGAATGTTTTAATAACCACTGCGGAATGCAGATACCAGAAAACCAGACACAAGATTCCTCATATGAACAACAGTTAAAGAATGCATTCTTGAAGGGTAGTATAACTCCCATTAGCAGCTTTATTACAAAGCACATGGTAGATCATCGTACAAGTAGATTACAGCCATTACTTGAATATGCTAGACATACAGAGAGACATTTTAATAGTAAAAAGAAAAAGCAAACTCAAGTATTTTCGGCAGAAGATGGGTCAGAAGTATTTGTAGTACAAACTGGGAGAAAGGGTAAGAAAAATGCCCAGGGAAATAAACAATCTGACAAGCGATCAGAAGATTTTGAAGAAAGAAAGAAAAAAGGTGAATGTTTTAAGTGTGGGAAAAAAGGACATTTAGCAAGGGATTGCAGGCTAAATAATAAGGTGACTACAGAGAATAAGGAAGATGAAGAATGACTATATGATAGTCAGGAATCACTAAATGAAAATAAGCAGGAAAAGACAAATGCAAATATGATAGCAGGAGTAGAGGACGTGACAGAAGGGGTAGAGGATGTACATGAATTTGCAGACATTGAAGAAGATGAAATTTTGGACTTAGCTTTATTGAGCTTAGAGCTTTACTTAGCAGACACAAAACCGGAAGTGACGCTTCTGGTAGAGGGGAGGGAAGTCAAATTTTTGTGTGACTCAGGGGCTTCACGGACCCTGATACACCCTTCCAAATTACCGGAAGATTCAGAATCACCAGATTATATACTAGTGAAGGCAGCTAATGGACAGCTGTATCGGGAGCCACTCTCCCATGACATAGCGATAACAGACCCTGTTTCAGGGATGACCCAGAGAAGTAAAATTGTGGTTTCTGCAAAATGCCCAGTAAACCTTTTGGGTAGAGACTTAATGCAGATATTTGGCATAGCCGTAGTTCCAACCATGCAGGGTATGGAAGCACAGCGACAGATGGGTACTTTTATAGTGCGACCGGAGGGTGAGACAAATTATTGGTACAGCCAGGACTTAGTTACGACTGGTCCAGGGGCAGTAACTGAAGAACTGATGAACGTAGCCATCAGTAAGTCCCCCTCCCTCGACATTGACAAACAGCATTTGTTGCATTGTACTTTATATTACTGTAATAGACCAGGACCTGATAAAGATTATGAACAGGAATTGTTTCAGAACCATGCAAACAGACTAGTGTTACGAAATTTGTACTGGGATGCAGAGGGAAACAGTGTAGTGAGCTGTTCATTGCCCCAGGAATTTTTAGCACTTTACAAATCTAATTGATTGCCACATGGTAGCTTAACTAAGAATAAAAATTTGAAATGGGCAGACTTAGGTGAAAAATACACAAGATGGGAAAAGCAGACAGAATTAGAGCTCTCCGAACAAGGAGTACAGAAACAGAAGCTGAATTGGATTACACAGACACACCCAGCTGTGCACTCACAGGCTAGTGAGAATAGCTGAGTGTTGCTCTTATTAGAAGAAGAGGAAAAAGCCTTGTGAAGCATATCAGACATTCTCTGGTCAGCAGGGAAATCAGATGTAGGACTTATATGAACAGCAGGACCAATTACTATTACACCAAAGTCAGCATTTAGACCCCAGAAGAGACAGTATCCCTTGAGAAATATGCAGAGATACTAATCAAACCTGTAATAGCAGCCTTACTTAAGGAAGGTGTCTTAATAGAATCTCCTGATTCACCATGTAATACACCCTTATTTCCTGTCAGAAAAGCAAATGGGGAATGGCGTATGGTCCAAGATTTACAAGCTGTAAATAATGCAGTCATACCCAGGGCACCAACGGTGCCAGACCCACACACCTTACTGAATGATTTAAAGCCAGAGCAAAAATATTTTTCTGTGGTAGATATTAGTAATGCATTTTTCTCTATACCGATACACCCTGACAGCCAATATTGGTTTGCATTTACATTTCAGGAAAAGCGGTATACATACACAAGATTACCACAGGGATATTGTGAAAGTCCAACAATATTTGCACAAGAAATGGCAAGCAACCTGGCGGGATTTATCCCACTGAGAGGTAGTCAGATTTTACTTTATGTAGACGACATTCTGCTGGCACTCCCCACCCAGCAAGAATGCAAGGAGGACACGATAGATTTATTACAGTTTTTAGCTACTCAAGGTCACAAAGTAAACAAGGACAAGCTACAACTTTGGAGAAAACAAGTTAAGTACTTGGGATATGTAATATCCAAGGAAGGTAAAATATTAGACGAAGATAGAAAAACTGCAATATTACAGGCACCTAGACCAACTACCAAGAAGGAAATGATGTCCTTCCTGGGAACTACTAATTTTTGTCGAAGCTGGATACCAAATTATGCTTTGGAATCTGCTCCACTGGCCAATTTAATATTTAAAAAGCCGATGGCTGCACAAGATTTATTACAATGGACACCAGAAGCAGAAGCAGCTTTCTGCAAGCTGAAACAACTGATAGCATCATCCTTAGTTTTAGGATTACCAAACTATCATAAGCAATTTATTCAAACTGTAGACTGTAAGCAGGCTTATATGACATCAGTATTGACACAGCAACATGGGGACAAGCAACGCCCCATAGCTTACTACTCATCACAGTTAGACCCAGTGGCGCAGTCCCTGCCCCACTGTGTACAAGCAGTAGTTTCAGCTGCAATGGCAGTGCAGGCTTCAGCCTCAGTAGTGTTATTCCACCCTCTCACATTGAGAGTGCCTCATGCAGTCGCAATTATTTTACTGCAAGAAAAAGTAGCATATCTTTCTCCTGCTAGACATCTTTCCTGTATGACTATACTGTTGAGCCGTCATATGACAATTGAACGATACACAACTTTGAATCCGTCAACCTTGCTCCCAACCCCTGCAGATGGCAAATTGCACTGCTGCCTGCAGGAGATTGAGCAAAAGACATTACCTAGACAAGACCTTACGGATGTTCCCTTGGATGATGCCAAGGTGACATACTATGTGGACAGCTCGTGCAGGAGGGGTCCTACAGGACAGATCCTAGTGGGGTATGCAGTCATTTCTGATACTGAAACTTTAGAAGCAAAATCCTTACCACACAATTTATCTGCACAGGCGGCAGAGTTGATTGCCATGACAAGGGCATGTACCTTAGCAGAAGGTAAGAAAGTGAACATTTATACTGACAGTCAGTATGCTTTTTCTACTGTACATGTTTTTGCGCAGCAGTGGAAAAATAGAAGAATGATAACATCTACTGGTAAACCAATTAATCATGCGCAATTAATTTTAGATCTATTAGATTCTATTCAGTTACCTAAAAAGTAGCTATTTGCAAATGCGTAGCTCATACAAAGCAACAGGATAAGATTTCAAAAGGTAATGCACGGGTTGATACAGCTGCAAAGCAGGCAGCTTCAGCCACAGAAGTTTTTCTCTTGAGTGAGGAATTACAACCCTCTGAGACCTTAGATTTAGAAGTGTTAAAAACAATGCAGACACTTACTACAAATTTAGAAAAACAGAAGTGGATAAAACGAGGAGCGACCCTTGAAAAGGGACTGTACATCTCCAAGTAAAATAAACCAATTTTGCCATCTAATTTGTTTAGATATGCAGCATTGTTGAGCCATGAGCAGAGCCATGTCTCAACAGGGGTGATGGTACAGTTACTGAATTGAGTGTTTACAACCTATGGATTTACAAATTATACAAAACATTTTTGTGCAGCATGCCATGTTTGTAACAAGCATCACGCACAAGGGGCATTGAAGCCTAAGCAAGGGAGTTTCCCTACACCACCGTATCCGTTTCATACTATTTGTATGGATTTCATAGAATTGAATAAATGCGAGAATAAAAAGTATTGCCTTATCGTTATAGATATGTTTTCCAAATGGGTAGAAGCTTTTCCGACTAAAAATCCAGATGCAGCTACTGTTGCAAAGGTCCTTGTTAAAGAAATTATACCCAGATTTGGCATACCGGAAAAGATTTATAGTGATAACGGTACACATTTTGTGAACCAAACAGTACAGCAACTCAGTCGTTATTTTGGAATATCGTTGAAAAATCACTGCGCTTACCACCCCCAATCTGCAGGGTTAGTGGAGAGGCATAATGGGGTGTTGAAGAACAAGCTTAGGAAGCTGATGACTGAGACACAGAAGAACTGGGTGCACTGTTTGCCTTTAGCACTGTTGAGCATGAGAACTGTTCCAAATGCAAAGGGATTAACTCCTTTTGAAACTTTGTTTGGGAGGGCATATTATACACCTCAGTGGAAACCTCTCATGTCTGCAGAGCAGGAGGCTGATAGTTCACTTGCAGGGTATATGAGGAGATTTTTGAATAACAAACTTTTGCAGTTAAATTCTGTTTCAGATAAAGAACAACCAAAATCGGAAGTACCAGTAGCCCCAGGCACCTGGGTCTGGGTGAAGATTGTGAAGCGAAAGAATTGGAGTTCTCCGAAGTGGGAAGGTCCGTACCAGGTAGTACTGTCGACACCCACTGCAGTCAAGATCGCAGAGCGAGCTTCCTGGATTCATTTGACACACTGTAAACTGGTTAGGAACTTTGAGTTGGACAAAAACTTTGTTACTGTTGTACAACAAGAACAAAATGGCCAGGAACAGAGCAAATAGAGACATTGAGCAACCTCAGAAAACTTGTATGATCATTTTAATTGTTATGCTAATCACACTATTCTTTTTGTTGTGGCCACTTCTTTTTCCTGCCGCAAAGGTTGAACTGATTAGACGTAATGAACTAAACATAGACTGGCATCCGAACTTTAACACTTTACACGTGTATACGCTGAGACTTTTAATGTTTCGAACTGCTGGGTCTGTACGGCCATACCAACAACATACGGGGGTTTATTGATGACTGCTATCCCCCTAGGGGTCAATGAGACCTGGGAAAATCTGGTTTTTGACACAGTTGCTATTAAAGCACATGATAAAGTAGCACTGTATTTGCCTGTGACACAAAAAGGAATTGTATGTTTTTACAAAAATGACACCATTCAAGTGGGATGGAGTAAGTGTAATGTTACAGTACAGTATAAATGTTATAGAAAACCAAATGATTTGAGTGGATCTTGTAGTACAGATTATGACTCATTTTTGAAATCTATGCATAAGACTCTTGATCAGGTACAATGCAATCCTGTACTTTTTAAACAGTTATCTGTAATAGATAGGAAAATGTTTCATGCAGGGCAGTCATTTCATAACAAAGTAACAACTAAAGTAGAGGACTGTTATTTTGTGTGTGGTAAAAAGGCATATAAATGGTTACCTGAGAATTGGTCTGGCAGTTGTTTTTTGGGGTACCTGGTTCCAGCCATCCGACACACTGCGGCTTTGCCTCAGGGAAATATTCGGAATACCTGAGACGTGACCAAAAAGACTGTTAAGAAACCTGAGAATCCAGTGGGATGGATCGAAGCGGGCTGGAAAGACCATCGTGATGTGGGAACCAAACTTGTACACATGGTCTTCAGTGATGCTGTCATATCCTGGGCAGGTATATTACCTGCATATGGTGCAGTTAAATCGATATGGGAGCTGCGAAAACTGTCGAAATTTCTCGAAGTAATGAGTAATGCGACTTTTTCTGCTCTTGAACTGATAACTGATGAAGTGAATGCCAAGAGAACTGTAGTACTCCAAAACCGAATGGCTCTTGACTTCACCCTAGCGGCGAGGGGTGGGACTTGCGCTTTAATCAAAGAAGAATACTGTGCGTTTATTCCTGACCATCAGCATGAAATTAATGATCATCTTGAGGTGATTCAGCAAGTGTCGGCCATGACCAAGCCAGGCCCAAACCCTCTGACAGACTTTTTCCAGAATGCATTTGGGGGGTGGGGTTCCATCTTTATAAACATATTGATTGCCATTGGGGTAGGATTACTCCTAATAGGAGTTTGTGTTTGTTGTGGAATCCCCTGCATGAAGAGATTAATTAAAGAATTCATAGATATATCCGTATCTGAGACTATGTATCAAAGTACTGAATCTGAAGAGCTGCTAGAATGCGAAACACTTTCATAAAAGCTTAAACTGAATGACTTTCTTAACTGCAAATCCTGAGTGGAAGAAGTTAGGAAAAGAAGCAAACTGTTTATTCTTTTTTGAAAATAGAATAAAAAGTATTAACAGGAGGGAAGTGTTAGAAAAATATGTATTAATGTGTGTATGCTTAATGCCAATTAATTACCAAGTATTTTAATACTCTTTTCATTCTATTTTTCATGCACTGTATTTTATACAAATTGAGTTTCATTTGAGACTGAAAAAGATGCTCTTTGCAAACTGCAGTATGCTTTCTGAAACTTGCAAGTTGCCCTCTGACCTAGTAACTGCTAGCACAGCAGTATTCATGTTTATGCCTTTTGGAAATGTACTTGAGAAGCAGGTGCTTATCTGCTAGGTCAGGAATGAATGAATGAACAATTCTATATTCTGTAAATGTAATGATTTTAGACAATTAGCTCTGTTCGAAGGATGGGAACATGTGCAGCTGCAGTAGCTTAGAGATAAAATAGACAAAGAATTATTAGAGAAATGAACTGCTAGCATTGTGCTTGGTTAGCCATAGTATCTTGAATGGTAACATAACATGTATCTAACTGGGAATAATCAAGGCCATGTTGTTTTCCTCAGGAAGTTTCACATAAAAATTTATAAATCAGCAGAAAATCATGGGAAAGATGGTCAGCAGATGATGATGAAAAAGGTGGTAATCTGTTACGTCAGCATGATAGGACATAACCAGTTTAAGAATGTATAAAAATGAAAGTATTTCCTGTTTCTGGTTAGACAAACTCTGTATTAGCACGTTTTTGTCTCCTTGCTGCAAGATTAAAGTGTCTTAACCTGAACCTACCATGTTTTGATAATTTTTAAAGTATATTTTTCCTTTGACACTCTTCTTCTGATTTTTCCCATTTTCTGCTATTTCTCATAAATGGTGACATCCATCCAAATTCAAAATACTAGCCAATGCTAGCAATGCTCTGACCATTGAAATCTCTCCTCATGCCCACCCATCCCAAACTAGGCATTCATCTCAACCCTTCAATATCCCTAGCCTTAACATACAAAGTATATGTAACAGAATCACATGCCTAAGTACCTGGAGAGTTTAAAATGGATCAGCTTTCCTCATAGTAATAGAAACATAGCTAAACCAGCTATCTCTAATAATGAAATCCATCCTTCTAGTTACAATATTATCTGCCATGACAGACTCACCAAGCGTGGTGGTAGTATGACCATCCTTTACGCTAATAAACTAAATGTAAGCTCTTACTCAAAAGAACATCCAAAATGTACCAGTGCAGAAGTCCTGGCATCTATTCTGCATGTTAATAATAAAAAATAACTATAATTGGTCTTTCCATTCCACCAAACCAAAATGATAATATTCCTATAATTGATATCTTAAACTGGACCTATTCAAATCTAACCTAAGAAACAATGGTACCAGTTGATACTAATATAAACTGGACTGCCTGTAATCTGCTAGAATGATCCACCCCATCTAACACCTCTTACAACCCCTGCCATTCATTGAACTAATAAATGCCCCAACTGGAGTCCAGAAATCATCTAAATAATGACACCATCATAGATAGGATCCTAAAAGATAATCCAAAAACAATATCCCACTCAGGAGTGCAACTAGACTATCTAAGTGTCCATCACCCCACATTTGTCATTCACACCTTTTTAACTAGTGATACATCAACCTTAATACAGCATCACAAGAAATCCTGCTAACTTTAGTATTGATACTTTCAATAATACATTATCACAGTATGACTGGAATATTCTAACAATACACCCCTTGGAGGAAGCCATGGTTGCTGTTTAATCAAACATGTCTAGCAATATTAACTGCACAAGCTCCCATCAGGAAAATGTGTCAAATCTACTCCTGCTCCTCGATTATTTCAACCCACTAAATTACTTATGAAACCGAGACAAAGCTTGGCATCTCTGGAAAGTTCACAAACCCCTGCCTCTCAGCTATACTGTAGAATCCTAAGAAATATCACTAAAGCACACGTTATCCCATATAGGAAAAAACACTTGGCAAACTAACAGAATCTCCATGCCTATGTTGACGGTAGCTAGCCCTACTACCACCATTCAGATAAATCTTTCTCTGGTACTACTAAAAGGTCAAACACATAGAAAAAAACTACCATAATGAATTTTATTTTTAACTGTATGTATACAATTTTATATAGTATTACTGCACTTTCTTACTCAAATACATTATATTTTCTGCTTTATTACTGTACGCTCTATATATTGTACACTTCTGTAACCTCTCATCATTCTATGCCATGATATGCTATTGTTTGCCCTATTAGTTTGTACTCTTCTTTGACTTTTGTATTTTTATCATGTATGTGGAGCTTTTCTCCCCGGGTCTCTGCTGAAAACAGGCACCTGACTGCCCAGTCAGACTAACTCTGTAATCAAATATAAAATAAAATAAATAAATGCTAACAAAGACTCTAGACAGGTTTATTTCAGCTGCTTAAACTAGATGAACTTTCCCAACCTCACCCATACATAAACACATTGGATTATACCACCGTTACTGCCTTCAACTCCTGTTTCATTAATTCTGTTACTTCACTCATCTATCAAAACTCTGTACAGGATACATTTTATTTCCCGGCACAAAGCATAGTTCCCAATCCCTTCACTAGTCTACCTATTCCTACTTCTAAAATTCTATCATATCTCCTCAAAATACATCCCACAATGTTTGCCTCAGATAATCTACCTTCATAATACCCCAGTCTAGTTGCTAAATTTAATATCCATCCTCATCAACAGATTCACACAAGATCCATGTATTATTCCATTAAATAAAGGTAGCTCTTCCCATGAAATGAATGGTTTTAAAGCCATTATTATTCTACCCCCACTTTCCAAACTTATAGAAAAATGCATTTACTCCCAGCTACTGTATTATATTGTCTCCCATACTCAGCATGTTTTTGTCTATCACATAGTTCATAAACTTCCCTCTTAGCTTACACTAACTATACATAACTATAGAAATAATAATAACCCATTTGTTTCCATCTTCTTTGATCTCACATCAAGCATTGCTGAAAAAGCTCTGTATTCCAGGAATCTCTTCTGCCTCTCTCTTGGTGGTTTCCTACCTCTCCAATAGGAATCGATGTGTCAAATAGCAACAAGCCATGTATATAAAGTGAGAAGAAGGTGAAGTACCCAGAGAAAATCCATGCCGACACAGAGAACATAACAACTTCACATTCTTAGTGATGGGTATTCATAAATGAATCCTGGATTTTATATTGATGAATATACGTCCATTCAATCATATGTCATGCTGCTGTAGAATACAGATTTTGTGAATTTGCTCTTCCATATCATTAACGTGCAAATCTTTGTAACATGTCATGAAAGATGTTAAACATTCATCGACCTCAAGAAACAACTTAATAGAGCTAGGACCAGGTGAAATCGATGCACCTAAGGTGAGAGAGATAAGCAATGCTTCCCCTGTAACCTTCTCCTGTACCTCAGATAATGAGGTCTGAAAACCACTCCCACATTTGGAGGACACCAAACACTGCTTGACATGAAGTCATCCTAGCTCTCAGTATCACAATGACATCATGATATGTGGATACTAAGAATGTGTTTTCCAACCTGGCTAAGGTGTTTTGCCTTTTGTGTAGTGTAGGAAGACCAGTTATGTATCATAGGCTGCTAAAAGTTTAAGTAGCTTCTGGCCTTATCCCATTGTACCTCAATGAAAGCTATTTGCATTTCCTCATTTCAATTCCTGTTAATAGTGTCATCTGATAGGAGTACTCCAGTCTTTAGTAGAATGTTGTTGTGTCTTTCAGCTTATCCCGGTTAGGGGTCACCACAGTGGAACTCCGGTCCGCTAATGTTTGGTAGTGGATTTTTACATGCCGAGTTACCAGCCCTGATGCACAACCTTCAACGAAGGCATGCCCATTCACGCATGCCTCCACACAGAAGACGCTCTAGCTGAGAATCGAACGGGACAACGTCTTGCTGTGAGGCGACAACGCTACCGCAGCAGAATGTGATCCTAAAATTACCTTTTTTGCCTCCTGTATGTACCATGTAAGAAGGCACTGCTTGTTCCATTCATATTCCCCTTCCTAACTGTATGTTGGTTTGCATTAAAGATCAGTTAGGTAGTAATCAAGCCAGATGAATTTGGAATATAGAGTTCTGTCTTTAAAGTCAGCATAATCATTGATCCAACATAACACACATCTTCCTTCCTAATATCTTTAAGGTACAAGGTTGTGTCTCTTTGTGTTTCTTACAAAATTGGAACTATAGTGGTTTCTTATGCCTTAGACCAGTAGGACTGTGGCATTATCCCTGGCTATTGATTTTTATTTATTTTGTGTTCCACTTTTCTTGGCTTACACTCAACATCTGGTAGAAAGGATCTGTAACATTAAGTATGGAAGTTTTAAGAGGTGAAGGTAGTGATCATGTGGGTTGGTACTGGGACCCTTTTTCAGTTACAACTCAGACCAAAAGGCAGTGTAAATTGGCATAAATATTGTTTTAAGAGATATATGATACATGCATGTTCACTTTAATTTGAGATGAAAGATATAAACTTAAATATAATAAATGCATAGTTAATATATAAAACTTGAAGAAGAAATACATGCAAATTACATATAACCATTGTACAGTGTGTTAAAAACATATTTATCTATTTGAATAGGAGATCAAAGAAATTAGTGTACACAGCATCTGCAGGACTGTCATTTTTATGAAATCCTGAGAGTGAAAGTCATACAAACTGCATATGATATCTGCATAGAATGTCAGTAGTGTTCTTCCAAACACTGCAGAGTATTATCATGCATTGAACAACAGTTATTTTTTACAATGGTGACATTCCTATAGAGTAAAGAGCCACAGTCAGTAATATCTTATAGAATGGGTTAATCAGGAATTACAGGTCTGCTGCCCTGAGTAGCATCCTGCCTTCGCCACGAATGATTCCCCAGTGTAAGGACAAAATGATTGACTTAAACAATTGGCTAAGCTTCTGATGTCATTCAAATGGGATCCAGTATTTGTCTGCCTGGGAAGACACGATCGACAAACCACGATGCTTTGCCAGAGATGGTCTGCACCTGTCACCCCTGGGATTCAGGTTACTGGCTAAAGCTCTTGCCACCCCTATAGTGCCTTTTTTAGGCACAGTTCAAAGGATAAAACCACCACCGTAACAGATAGAAGCAAAATCTGAAGGTAATGCTACTCAATGCTAGAAGTCTAAACCTCAAAATGCACTCTCTCGAGGCACTCCTAAAAATGGAGAACATTGATATCTGTGCAGTAACTGAGACCTGGTTCAAGGCTCCAGAGAGCACCCCTGCAATACCAGGCTACAATTCTTACCACACTTTTCGGCCACAAAACCAGGACCGAAACACTAAAGGTGGAGGAGTGTCCATATTCACCAAGGATATTCACACCTCCAGGCTAGTTGCCCAACACAATGCATCTGAAATTCTCCAGGTGCAACTAACACTAGGTAAGACTGCAATCCAAATTGTAGCTTGCTACAGATCCCCAACCATGCCCCAAGATTCTCGCTACACCTTTCTAAACATACTGGAAAATATTAAGATACAACCAAACACCCTAATACTGGGTGATTTCAACTACCTTGCCATTAATTGGGAAAAATACTCGGGTGCCAACTCCTTTTCCCAACGGTTCTTGGAATTCATAAATTCCAATGCCCTGGATCAACTAATCCATTGTCCCACCAGGGGGTCCAATATCCTAGACCTGGTCATTACCAACATGGGAGATAGATGCACCACACCAGTGGTCACCCCCTCATTGGTCAGGTCTGACCATAAGCAAATCACCCTTGACATACACACCCCACCCCCACCCCCCAGTAAGGAAACCTCCTTAAAAAACTTCTCCAAAGCCAACTTCAAGCTACTGAAGTCAGAAGTGACAAATTTCATAACACCCACACAGATGGGATCTGAAAGTTCGACTGCAGAATCCTACACTAAGGCACTGTATGAGCACATCCACTCGTGCATGAATCGTGCCTTCCCAAATAGAACCATGATGCTCTTCTCCAAAAAAAGGAAGCCAATCTGGTGGTCCCCTTCTATAAACAAACTATAAAAACGAACAAGAGTCCAGTGCCACAATAAAAGTGCAACAGTCTATTTTAATAACTTAAAAAAGCTGAATAAATGAGCGCTTTCGTCTGAGACACAGACTTCTTCAGATGAACGCACTGGTGCCAAAAACCTAATTAAATACATTTTTCTTAATACAATAATTGCCAATCAATTAAACATTACACCTTCCAAATACAATTTTAAAGAAACATTCATCAACTACTCACAGTAGAAGTGTGTATATTGCATTATACTGCATATTGAATTCCAAACATCTCTTCTACTTGTTAAAATAAAACACAATACACAGCCCACTATTAAAATTTGAAAGACATTGTGTTGAAAAAACTTCAAAGAAAATAAAATCTAACATATATTACTTAAAATCCACTTTGTGTTGCATATTATTATTCATCTAATACAATCAGCTCTAGCTGTTAGAATAGATTTAATACTTATATATTCATTTAAACCTGGTGGCAAATTCGCCCTAAGCCTAAGTTGCCATTTAAGTTCTTTGTTAAGCAAAAAGGTTTTAAAATTACCCCTGCCCCTGAAATTATTTTCCTTTACTATGTCAATAATGCCAAACCTATAACCATTAAAAAGTGGACAGGTTGAACCGTGCTTATATAAAGCATTTGTGACTTTGCCTGTTTTAATGTCATATTGGTGTTCGTACATACGTTCCTTTAAAGACCTTTCTGTTTTCCCTATGTAAAATGCACAACATGATTAGAGCTAAATAAACAACCATTTTGGTTTTACAGTTCCCTTTACAGAACTTAACCAAACTATTTAATTCATTATTTAACTTTATTGTAGGTTCACTGTAAATCATGGAACACATTACAATTTCCACAGGCAGTAGTTGCTCTAAATATTATAGAATTTGTATTAATATGCTCAAATGTCCTTTTAAAATTTCTACCAACTTTATATGTAAATATAGGTTTGTTGCCCACCCCATTAAACACTTCTTTATTAGTTTTAAATATATTCCAATGTGAAATCAATGTTTGTGTGAACACATCTGAAAAAGTGTCATATTGTAATATACAAGCTCCTTTGAAATTTTTTCTTTCTGTAACCTCACCATTACCCATTAACGGTTGCCCCAAAAGAGCCTTATATTTAACACCCCATCCTAAATACACCTCATTTAATACTTCCTTAATCATCTTAATGGGATAACCCCTTTCTACAAACATGTTACCAAGAAAGGTAAAGGCCCCCCTGAGGTCACCATATTCAGAGGTCATTCTTGCGATCCTTACCGCCTGACCCTTAACAATACTTTTCTTTTGCACAGTGGGATGATTGCTTGAATAATGCAGGTAGCTATTGCACCATGTTTTTTTTCTATAAATATTGGACTTAAAACATTGTGAGGCTTTACAAATAGTGATATCTAAATAATTTATACTCATGTTGTTGGAATAATGTGTAAATTTTAAAAAAGATGTACATGAATTCAAATATAACATAAAATCTTCTAAATCATCTGGTGTTCCATACCATAAGACAAAGATGTCATCCAAAAATCTTAAATATAGTCCGATATCTGAAAAGAAAGGACAGTTGAACACGTGTCTATTTTCCCATTCTAGGAGAACCAAGTTGGCAAACACAGGTGCGCAAGCCGCACCCATGGCAACTCCGCTGATTTGTTGGTAATATTCCCCTTGAAAATGGATATAATTTGAATCTAATACTACTTCCATAAGTTCCAAAATTAGAATTATTTTATCCTTAGGTAAAGTCAAACTGTCCCCAAAATACTCATGCCCTTCATTCCTAGGGATACATGTAAAAAGATCCCTAACATCAATGGTCAAGAATATACAGCCTTCTTTCCATAAATTATCATTAATTTTACTAAGAAATTCCCATGAATCTTTTACCAAATGTGTAGTCCTGCTAATAATATCTTTAGTATAATGATCAATGTACACTGCTAAGGGACGCGTCTTTGAATTTTTCGCTGATACTATTGGTCTAAATGGTGGTTCAAAAATTGACTTATGTACCTTAGGTATTCCAAATATATTGGGAATAACAGGGTATTCTTGTTTCAAAAACTTGTACGTCTTGTCATCAATTCTATTTTCAATAAGATATTCTTCTAATAAAGAATCAATTCTGCTATAGCCAATATTTATCTCATTAATAGAAACAGGTACATAAGTTTTATTATCCAAAAGAATGTTGGTAATTACATTGTTATATTCCTCTTTGTTATATAAAACTACTCCCCCACCTTTATCCAGTTTCATAATACGAAAAATGTCCTGAGTCTGTAATTCTTCCAACAATCTTCCTTCCTCATTAGTCAGGTCTGACCATAAGCAAATAACCCTTGACATACACACCCCACCCCCACCCCCCAGTAAGGAAACCTCCTTAAAAAACTTCTCCAAAGCCAACTTCAAGCTACTGAAGTCAGAAGTGACAAATTTCATAACACCCACACAGACGGGATCTGGAAGTTCGACTGCAGAATCCTACACTAAGGCACTGTATGAGCACATCCACTCGTGCATGAATCGTGCCTTCCCAAACAGAACCAAGAAGCTCTTCTCCAAAAAAAGGAAGCCAATCTGGTGGTCCCCTGCTATAAACAAACTATACAATACAATGAAGAAACAGTTGCAAAAAAGAGGAAAATCCCAGGATGCAAAAAACTCCCTCACCAGCCTCAGTAAGAAGCTGAGATTCCTCATAAAATCCTCAAAAGCTAGTTACAAAAATAAAATTGCCAAAGATTCCAAAGACAACCACAAGGCATTCTATAGTTATGTCAAGAATCTAAATGGCAATGCTCAGTTCTGCTCTGAGTTACAACAGAATGGCATTAAATATACTGATCCCAAGGATATTGCCAACATCCTGGCAGATCGATTTAGTGCCAACTTCACCCCACTCACACCCCCTAAAGGGCCCATCTTAATACCAAAAGATTGCCAAATTCCGATAATCACGGCCACACAGGTAGAAACCGCACTCTCCAAAGCTAAGAATACAGCATCCATGGGACCAGATGACATCCCAGGCTATGTACTACATGATCTACAAAACGAACTGGCACCTCACCTAAGTGTCATGTTTAGTCATAGCCTCACCTCAGGCTTCATGCCCACTGAGTGGCGCACAGCTACAGTTATCCTGCTCCACAAGGGAGGATCCACCTTGAATCCCGGGAACTACTGTCCCATCAGTCTGACAAGCCTGATTTGCAAGGGCATGGAATGCATTATCAT